>NW_010237623.1:0-73354 GCF_000690775.1 Eurypyga helias | reverse complement strand
ATATAAGGAGATAGAGCTAGCCCCCTACCCTCATCTTGGTCATTTTACAGCTTCATTCCCTTTATTTTCATCTCTCCTTACTAGCGACTAAAGAACTATTTCATAAAGGCTCTGAAGATTTACATACAAAGCTGGAATCAAGACAAAATGAACAAAATAACTTCTGATTGTGGAAAAGAGTCCTTCTCCAAGCCCACTAACTCTAGCAGATGTTTAGGTCATTTTAAAGACTGATAGGTTTAAAAATTACTCAGCAAATTTTTTTAGGTTTTTAGTACAAAAGTACAAACTAAGACAATCTGCAAGATGATTTCCTATTTTGAAACATACTGTTTCCAAGTTGCTTTACTGACTATGCTTCAGATTTCCTGAGGAAAGCTTTGTTTATTATATAAGACAGAATTTCAGGTAGATAAGTTTTGTATGGAGGGAGATGAAGTTTAGGGGAAGCTTATTTATATCTGTATTGCAAGGGAACAAAAATGATGCATTTTGTGAATAATGAAGAATACTTACCCAAATATTTAAAATCAATGAACTTTTGTTCAAAGTGAGAAAAATAATTTCTCTATTTTTTTCCCAGCACAATTCTGCTGACTTCAGCAGAAATATTCTAGTTTACAGTTACCTGAAAGAGAAAGAACCACATGTCCCTTTCTAATTATTGATTTTTTCTTTTTAATACTTGACTCTCACATTATTTTTCAGTGCATACTGAGGATGAGGGAGTTCTGTTGCAGTGTTTGAAAAATTCTGTCCAACCTCTGCTGTTTGTCTGAAAGCTTGTTGATACAGCTCGGCAATGTCAAACATCTTTGATTTGATTTGTACTGGACCAGATGTCAACAAATTGGAATTTAATGTTGTTGAGACAGATGACAATGTAGGAAGCATAAAGGGTTTAATTACAAATTAGAATTAAAGAAACATTCATATGCAGTTGTGCAATTTTTATTCACCACAACTTAGATCAATTAGGAAAAATTCAGAAATTTCTTCCTTATGAAATGAATGGGAATTTAGGACTTATATTTTGAGGCACCAGTATGCTTTTTTGTTTCTCCATCAGACCTGGTATTTTTCAAATAACAGTTCATGGTATATGCGGTGACATTCTTCCTTGGCCCTTTTAAAGTATACACACTCTGATCTGCCTGTCAGATTAGACTCAACAGAAGCCCATTGTTAAGAAGCAAAACCCAACATTTTTGAGGGTGTCAGATTTATCTACAGTAGCATAGGTACATAAACCTGGTAAGGATCTTTGTTTTCTTCATGCTGACAGCAGCAAATATGCAAACAATGGCATTTTACATGCATAAGTGATTGCAAAGCAAGTTCTAAAGCCAGAAATGCACAGAAATTAACTGTTAAAGCTGCCTGTGTGAGCGTTTGTCAGGTGATGATTAACTGTTTGTTGTCTATCTAGAAAAAATACAGGCGAATGAGGAAGACACTCTCCCTGCAGTGGGAGCTTCCTCTGCACCACAGCATCTGCCTCCCTGTGGGAGAAAGCCCCTTTTTTTCATGATCTCAGTGGTGGCACAGAGGTTTCTTTCTCAAGGCTTGGCTTATCATTTGTACACCTAGCTGGGACCTGAGAGCCACCTTTCCTCTGCCTGCCAGCTCTGCCCTCAGATTTGCTTTAGGAGAGCAGGCAGTCTGGCTCCCAGTACAATGGTGGTTATGGGCTGGGGTATGGACTGGTAAAGCCTGGGAAATTTAAAGGAGTCAGAAAGGTACTGGGAGCAGTTTTCTTCAGTCCTGGGCAGAGTCACGTTCCCTTCCTGATGCAGGCAGGGTGGTGGGAATTGGTAGACCTGGATGGAAGAAGAATAAAGCCCCAATGAGCACAGGTGTATAATTTCCCTTTCGGTAGCGCTCAGGTTGGGGCTGTCTGAAAGACATGGATCTGGTTCCATCTAATCTCGATTTCCATTCTGGGCAGACCTGACAGAGAAGAGGATAGGCTCACTTTGGGTGTACAAAAATCTGGAAGTCTGTCCTGGTTTTAGACATGCAGGTGTATCAGCCTTGTGTAAATACAGACTGAATGAAACCTGACTAGCAGCTGCAGGTTTAACTTGAGTCTTGCCTTGAAAAAATGCCATTCTTCCACATATAGCAGAGAATTGCATTTATAATTATATTTACTTTTTTTTTTTTCATCATGAAGGACAAAGAATTTGTCTCTTGTGGGTATTTTCTCTCTAAGGACTAAATTATAGGTACCTTGAAAATGTCTATCAATTTTCCTCTCTTGATACAGTACGCCCTTCAGTGAAAAATTAGGATTCTTCTTCTGAGCAATGCTATTGGAATTATATAGTTTATCTATATACCACTTGGATAAAAATATACATTGATCTTTGCAGAATAGAGACTCCAGGTAGAAACTGGATTTTAAAAGATGTTACAGGACAGTTTAGAAGGAGTAATGATTGAAAATTATTTTTCCTTTTTATCTTTTACACCTTATGAAATTCACACATAATTTGTCATTCTTGGTCCCAGTTTAATATGCAACTATATACATACTTCCAGAGTTTTGAGGGTTTTTTCCGTAAGGCTGTACGCAACCCAGATTGCAATAGTTCTGCACATTGTGTTAGATGTCCAAAGTTCAACGCATATTTTTGTTGAATTGAGACCTGAGCCTCTCTGAAGTCTAACCTTAGATAAATCAAAAGTTCATAGGACTATCTACACTGTTCCTCATTGTTACTGACTAAGGTGATAAAAAAATATTGCCTCTTGATTTTGTAGATGTCTCTGTAGAGATACTTCCAGGTATGTGTTCAAGAAAATTAAGTTACCGATAAAGCACTTAAATATTTGCCTTTTATTCTTTCAGATAACTGGAAAAAAAAAATTGGTAAATTATGATTTTGACCTTCACCCACCTGTTAGTTTTAACTAAAGGTTGCAAAGCTTGATAAACTCTTTAAGAATTTTGTCAAGAACACAATATTATGTCTAGCAGTAGTGTCCACCAAGTTTTTATATGAAATTAGGGATAAATAAGATCATATCATATGATCAATGACCACTGAATCATTGAATCATTGAATCGTTGAAACATGGGATTGGAAGGGACCTTAAAGACCATCTAGTTCCAACTCCCCTGCAATGGGCAGGGACACCTTCCACTAGACCAGGTTGCTCAAAGCCTCATCCAGCCTGGCCTTGAACACTTCCAGGGATGGGGCATCCACAGCTTCTCTGGGCAACCTGTCCCAGTGCTTCACCACCCTCTGCATGAAGAGCTTCTTCCTTACATCCCACATAAATCTCCCCGCTTTCAATTTAAACCTGTCACTACAGGCCCTTGTAAAAAGTCCCCCCTCAACTTCCTCGTAGGCCCCTTCAGGTACTGGAAGGTGCTATGAGGTCTCCTAGTACAAATCTTCCTCATCTCCATTGAGTGTCTATTTAGCAAGAGTAGGATTCTCTGCACAGGTGTTCTGGCTAGATCTTCCGTTATCTAGAAATACAAATCCGGCCTGAGATTCATGTTGAAAGTTAATTAGATTAGTAAGAGCACCCATTAAATGTCCCTGCTCTTGTAGAATTCAGTAAAGATTCACTTCACATCAGACATAAGTGATAAAATCAGCATTTCTGAGATGAAACCTGTTCAAGTTCATGAATTTATTCAGTAACTGTAATCCTGAGCCTAGGAGCTTCCATGATTACATTTGATTTTTGCAAGAAAGAACAGTTTTGATGGTCCACTGCAAGTTTTCCTTTTCTCATTTTTTGATATGTTAAATATAATGGAAGTGTCTATCTTGATGTAGCTAATTTTATAGCCATTTTTGAAATTATTTAAATTGTATTCTGTCAGTACCAAGGTGCAACAGCACCAAAATTTTCCTTGCCAAGAAAAATCAAAGCTTAAATTCTTTGTTTGAGACCCCCTTTCATCTTCATCCACCCTTCATCAGAGCTCTGATGTTTTAGTGTAAAATCTTGTATTATTATTAGCTCAAATGTCTGGAGAACAAACAGAACAGAAAATACCAGAAAGATAACACAAATAAAGAGACTGAAAGCTATAAGTGAGGCTTTATATGTAGTCCAGAATCAGGAATGGCTAAGCAATATAATTTGAAAGGAAGAACACATGGCAGGGTCGTCTGTGTGCACAAACCAGGTTTCTCAGGCTTATCTCTGTCCATTACACCTCATCCTTCTGGTGTGCCCTGCTCTGAAGAACCTGGTGCCACCTTCTTACTGATCTTCCCAGAGGTGCTGGGGAGCTGCTGATAGGTACCCCAAAAGCCATCTCTGCTGCAGGCTGAACCAGCCCTATTTTCTCTGTTTCTCCTCGCAGAGTGAGTGCTCCAGCCCCTGACCATCTTGGCTGTCCTCCACTAAACCCACTCTAGTTTATTGGTGTCTTTCCTGTACTGGGGAGTCCAAACCGCAACACAGTGCTATAGAAGCAGTCTGAGAAGTGCTGAGTAAAAGAAAATCATTACTTTGATCCTTCTTTAGTTATTCTTCTAGTCACACAGCCCTGGATGGTTTTGGCCCTCTCTGGTGCCAGGGCACACTGCTGGCTCATGCTCACTTCCTGATGCCAACACCCCAAGGGGCTTTTCAACAACGCTGTTCCCCCCAGGCAAGCCCAGACAGCACCACTGCAGGGAGGTCTTCCTTCCCGGATGCAGGACCTTGCACTTGCCCTGTTGCATCAATAGGGCTTCAGTCTGTGCTAATTTCAACGATGTTTAGAACCCACACTCGTGTGACTTGGGAAGGACAGCCTCCTGCAGGCTGCAGAGCCTTGGTAGAACTGATTTGTTCAAAGGACTTTCCAAGTGAGAGACATGCTTTTTTAAAAGTTTTTAAAATTTTTATTCTCTCTGAGGACCAAAAGCCTATTGTGGTGTTTGTAAAAACAGAAATGCAGCTTCAGGTAGCTGGCAGGGAGCTGGTCCTTCAATTACTAGAGCAAATTTCTCTCTTGCTGTTATCTCCCTCAGAACAAAATCTATGGGGGAGTCAAATATTCAAAGGAAAAACTGTTTAATCTTAGAAGTACAGTTCACAATTGGGAAAATATTTTCTGCTTGTGATTCATTTAAAGACACCATGCTAAATCTTCCTGGGTAACAGACTGCTTCATTGGAATACACATACCCCAAATCTGAGCATTGCCTATGATCGCAGTTAAGAAATGGGATCTTGCAAAAAAGGCAGGATAAAAATACATGACCATCTTTCCTTCTATTGTAGAAGTCATCACTGACTCCAGAATGTAATGCAAGTCTATATTGTTCTACTGAGGTGTAGACTCAGTTCTCTGACAGGTGCACGGCTTCCTTAACAGGACCTTGAAGTTATTCACAACCTAGCAGATACGTTGTGACAATGTGAACTTCTCTTAGAAAATTCTTCTTTGCCCCTTCATGCCTACAGTTTTGCTGAGGTTTGGAAGCTGAAATTTACCAAATTATCTAGTTTATTAATTTCTTTGTGCCATGCTTATCACCATGGTTTCTACATATTTCTTTGGTTGTTAAAGATTTATTGTGTTGCACCCGTGTACAATAGGAAGCAAACGAGTTATTTCCTATTACCCAAGCTTTAATCTTCTAACAGGAAGTTAAACCAGGCTAACTGCCTATGACCCATCATCTCAAACGACGAGTACTATACAATGGTACTTCAGCTCTCCACCTTTATGCAGTGTGATTATAATTATATTATTGGAACCTGAACAAATGCATTCTAACCTGCCCAAGGTAACAAAAGCTTTAATCTTCAATTATTACTTCCTGTGCTTGTTGCCTTCATGTTCCTTCTACAGAGTACATTGGATAATTCCAGCACAAAATTAATCTCTTGAGAAGAGAAATCACGTTTTACTTTCTAGTTAAAATATGTTCTTGCTTTGCTATTCATAAACCCTTTATTTTAAAGAGCTATATTTTTATAGAATAATAATGTTCAAACCTCAAGCGAGGCTTGAACATTTTCAAATAGCTGCCCTTTAAACACACATGTTGGATTACACCTGCTTTCACTGGACCTGCTTTGAGTAAGTAATTGGAGTAGATGAGCTTTTCTAACTTACATGATTCTGTGGCTAATCCATGTGTCATTGTTTCCAGTAATGGAAACTTTCTCCTACCTTTGTAGTAGATTTTATTGTATTTTCAACTTCCAGAAATCTAATATATCTCTGGAATAGTAGATGAATAATTTTTACTATATAATGTCAGGATAAGCTCCTTGATAAATTTTAAATTCCTGAAGTCTTCAGGAGCATTTCAGAAAGTAATGGAAAATATTTGAAAAAGGATATAAGAAAAAATAAATCTAAGAGCTAAAATTTCTTTTTTGACTTAATAGTTTCAAACACCACTTAAGATGCAAAAGTTGTTTCTTCTGACTCATAAAAAAGCAAAGAGTTGTAATAATACAGACCTGCAAATTTGTTCTCTTAAGGAAAATTTAACTAATTATTTGTTTCATATTTTTTTTTGTCAGCCAGGATTGGGTAATTACGAAACAAAAATCCCACTGACCTAGTTTTGTTTGTCCTGTTGTTAATCAGTAGTATCATAATAAATGGTTCCAAAAGAAGTCAGTGGGAGCTCAGTGAGGATTGTCTCTGCTCTTATTCTGGAAATTACAGGAATCCAAAAGCTATTATGTTGAAGACTTTCCTCTTAATTAAAAAAATGTATTTCTTAAAAAAGAAAAAAAAAGGGTTCCAGTCTTTGTGGCTATCTTCTGGGAACAAATAGATTTTTAAATTTTGATTTAAAATGCAAGAGAAAGATGAAACATTAATATTTAATGTTTGTGGGTTAAATCTGTGTTAACCTTAGTACATAACGACCTGTAAGTTCAAATGTTATTATAACAGAATGTAAAGAAAGTTTTAATATATTTGTCTCAGAGTATGCCCCTCTCATCTTTCCTCATCTCTCACCTGACTAGCAGACAGAACAGGATTCTGAATACTGATAGGTATAGCAGCTTATAAAGTATGTGGTTTCCTACAGGAATTGGAGATGATTATTTTTTAATTTTATTATCTTCACACGTTTTACGTTTGCTTCAGCATATCCCCATTAAGCTTTAATAATTTACCAATGGTTTTAGAGTTTTAAAACCTGTTTTTCAAAGCACTATTTCCTAATGATCTATTGTGCAAACAGAAGTCTATTGGAAAGGAAAGTAAAGCCTTACTTACTTACTTAAAAGTTATGATGGTAGTGGCACAGGAGTTGGGAAAATCATATCCAAATTATCTTAAAACAGAGCGGGTCATTGTCTTCAAGACCAGGCCGGACGAGGCTTTGAGCAACCTGGTCTAGTGGAAGGTGTCCCTGCCCATGGCAGGGAGGTTGGAACTAGATGGTCTTTAAGGTCCTTTCCAACCTAAATCATTCTGTGATTGTATGATTGTTTGAAGTGTAATTTATTGCATGTTTTCAAAGGTGATTGCAATGTCATGATTTCAAAATATGCTATACATATAACAAGAAGTATCAGGCAGCATTTTATAGATCCAGTCTTGCATTAAACATCGGGACCTCAATTCATTTTCTTGGACGTGAGTGGTAGTACCACCTGTGAGGCTCCAGGATGTCTCACCCAGGGCCTTTAGCAAACCCATGCCCCTCTCATGCAGTGCTTGGCGGGATGGGAGAATGTGCTAGGCCATGCCAAATGCTGCTTGCTGCCTCTCTAGGGGTAACTGTATGGGGCTGTGCTGGCTCTCAGCTTACCTCCACACTGGCTTCCTTCTGAAACACTGTCAGTGTCCCAGATGTGCATGGGGCTGGCAGATCGATGGGAGAGATGGGCTGTTCTGTAGCAGCAATGAGGGAGCAAATTGGGTATTGTGGCATAGCTGAAAAGGTACTAAATTACTCTATCTGAAGAACTAGATGCTGCCCCAAGTGCATGTACAGAGAGATAAAACCTCAATTCAATCTGTAATTTAGAAAAAAAATTTGTAACTTACTGATTACACCTCTCTGTTAACTTAGGAGTCCCATAAGGTAATTCTGCTTCTGAGAATTCAGAGTTGTTTTGAAAATTGCTTTTTGCAGTGGAATTAAAAAGTAAGGGTGACAGAAATTCACCTGGTTTATTCCCATGTCCCCAAAGCAGACTCACCTCCACTTAAACTGCTCCTGATAGATATTTGTTCTTGTAATCCTTTAAATGATGGACATGCTGCAGTTCCCATAGACTATCTATTCTATTAGAAAGCTAAACCTCTCCCACTATATTTAAAACTTTTTCTATTTAGAGCAAATATTGCCCCCACCCCTCCACCAACCCCAATTTATTCCTTTTTTCTTTGAACCAATGGTTTAGATACTTGAAAATCCTTCCTCATAAATGGCACCTTCCAGATGTTTTATTCTCTTCAGCTGGTCACATCTTCCAATACAACAAAAACATTCACTGCACAAAAGCTTTTCTCTCCAGGTCCTTTCTCCCACTAAAGGAAGACCTTTATGATGGCGATGGTGAGCACTGAATCAGAGATCATCTACATTTGGGATACGTGCTCTTTGTCTGCCTTTGCCTGTGAGGAATATTAACTGAGATTCCTTTCTGAGACCCCTTCAAAATTCTCATAGCAATGAATTCTAATGTGCTGGGCCTAAATTGTCTGAGAGGACATCTTTTTCTTCAGGTAGTAATGATGCAGTCAGAGTTTTCAAGTTTATGCCTTGACTATGAGTTAACTAGGGCTGGATGATATTTCATTTGAAACTGTTAGTTCTGGAGTTGCTTTAAGTTGTAGTGCAGTGAGGGAGTAACAGATTGAAACGCAAGGCTTTTGTAAACGCTAAGTAGGTCACCAAGTATTTATGAAGGTTTAACCTGCTGTTCTTCAGTGTACTTAAAAGGTAACTTGACTTGCCTATGTTGTTTTCAACCTGCCTCTACTGCTGTTAGTCAATAAATGAGTTAATTAAATAAAAATACTCTTCCAATTAAATAGATATCTATCAGTGCACCATCCACAGAAATGTGAGGCAGCAGGGGAGCTCGGAAGTCAAATACTCATTTTATCAAGTCCTGCAGAAAATTCTTCTGCCTGTGCTTCCCTGAAGGTGAGAGCCCCAGAAGCTTTGGCATGGGTGGGTCTCAGTTATGTACTGTAGTTTCATCTGGACAGAGACTGGGTCATACTCTCAGTAATGGGATGAGCTTCCCTGACTGAGGGAGACATATGCTGATTTATACCTTCCTGTTTCTCAGTGCCCAGAAAACTGTTTTAAAGAATTCTGCACAAACCTTTCACAGTTACTTTTTTAAATGTCTGTTCCTATTTCAGTCACTAGAGCTTAATGCAGAGAGTAGAAGAAAACAGCGGTACAATGTGACTTTAGGAGCACACAAACTGGGGGGATCTTGGCTGCAGGGGTATGCTTGTTACCACTTTTAAAGTGATCAGATTTTGTCACTGCTTCTAAATGGGCCACGTTTCAGATTATGATGTCACTTTAACAGTTAAAGAAGAGATAAGTGTACTCAGCGATTGGGTGAAGTATTGAATTAATTTGGTGAACCTGGAATATATAAATCACAAGGAAAATAGACACTTAAAATAGTTTGTCAAATTATGGATGAAGATCAGATGAAAGAAATCAAAAATAGAAACCGAACAGCCTTTGGGACGTCAGTGGGATCCATCAAAGTCTAATCATTATACAGCTGTGGCATTTTGCTTCAGCTTCAGTGGAGGGGGTCCCCCAAGCACTTCTGGTTGGTGGCTTGCTGAGTAAATGTCAGTTTAATGCTGTTTTCCTGTTTTTGTGAAAAATTCCTGTAGGGTCTCTCATCAGCTAACCAGTTTTATTACGTCCCCACTGCCTCTAGTCAAGCATAAATGTTAGTTCTATATGTAGCTGCTTTCGTACCTTGTTTCTTTCACATGGTGACGTCAAGTTTTTTAGCCATTGAAGGTCCAAGACCAACTATTTTTGAACCATGAACTATGGGTGTCTTTGATGCTTCTTGCAAATCACCTCCCTGGGTGCATGTCACTGGATTCGACATGCACACAGTTATGACAGTTACTTTAAAATTATTAGTTCCACTTTAAATGTGACCCATGGATAATGCAGCTCAATGAATGCACAGGAAATAGGTTCAGTTCTGCTTCTTTGTCGTGAGCACCAACAAATAAAAAACCTTGTGTCTGTTGTTGTACTACATGCAGTGCGTGCGGAACACACACTTGTCACTTTCCTGTTCGCAGGGTATTTGTCTGACCGTAATTGTATGCTATATTTTAAGCTTATCTTTTCATTTATACATGCTTCATACAAAATAGAGCAGAAATATTTTGCCTGAGTTACTTTAGAAAAATGTTGTCACCTAATAATAAACTAGTGAAAGTAATGCTGTTAATTGTTCAGGTTTAAACCCTGTAAGTGTCCATAGTAACATACAATGTGACATACAAAGAACGTAATCTCTGCATCACCAGGATATTGCAGTCTAAATGTATGAGCAGGTGCAGCACAGTGAGCTTTCCCTGTACATCTGTTTCAGTAATGTTTAACTGCCAATGTAATTATTACATTAAAAATATATATAGAATTAGAGATGGTCAAAACCGGGGCAGGGGGCTCATTTGCTGACGTTCCATTATAATTATTATTTAATTTGGGATCAGAATAGGAAATTTTTCATGGGCTAGAGCAGCTTTCCCTGGATTGTGACATTATGAGTGGAAAGAGTTTCAGTAATGCTGTCAGATCTGTTTGCAGAAGTTGCAGGCTAACTTTCTTCATACTGTGGGGTGTTTTTTTTTTTTCTTTTTAAAAGGCCGTTGCTAAGGCAAGGTGCAGACATGGCCTTGCTGTGACTCGCTGACTGTTCTCCACGTGGATCCCTGTAGGACACCGGGAAAGGTTGAGCTGTAAAGCACTGCGGCTGTGTTCATCTGTGAGTCACAGTGGGAGCAGAAGCTCTGTGTTTACACATTACCAGTTTGGAAGTTTGGATTTTCACAGGAGGTCAGCTCACCTGGTTTTACTAGTAGTCAACAGAAGCCAAAGTGAAGTTGCCATAAAATCTCTCCCTATGCCAAAGAGTGAATCCATGATAAAGTGACGTGATAAAGTAACAGCCATGTGTTTTAATTTGCAGTCTTGTGCTCTCACCTGCAGAGAATACTTTCTTAACATAAGAGAATAAGTTTTTTTTTTTTTAAAAAAAAGAGAAAACAGCATTTCTTTGAATAACTTTGATTTATTTAAGTCAGGTTCTTATCTTTTTTTTTCTCGGGTTTTTGCACATAAATTATAAATGAAAGCAGCTATTAAGATTCCGCCTTTTTCCTGCATCATAAATTGCTGCTATTTTTAAATAATCATTCCTTAATGCATCACATGGTTCATTTTCATTAAATAAATATTTTAAATGTGTAAAAGCCATATTCATTAATATTTTTTTTTAAAAAACCTAAGCCAATAGATGTGGCTCCCTATGAATAATTGATATTTGTTTTATCTCCTGTTTCATATAAAGAATTAGTTAAATTAAAATGATGGGGGTTTGTCATTTGTTTAATTTTTCTTCTCTTTTAATCTTCCAATTTGTTAAAGTAATTCAAATACAGTTAGTCTTTGTCCCATTCCCTCTCTTTCTTCTTGGCTCTGAGGCTCCAGCTCCAAAGAGCTGACAAGCTTCAAGTGTCTACACAAACTTTCAGTCGCCACTCACTGTATATTCTGCTTACAGCTTTGCCTAGTATTCATCCTCCATACTCTTCTTACTTTATAGTTCCAGAACTCATCAAGCCTGGGATACATGTCAGCCTCTGGGGTTCTGTAAAACACACCCACCAACAGTGTGCAGCCCTCAGGTCTGAGCCAGGTGCTGGCAGAAAGACAAGGTGAGTAGTTCAAAACCCCTCCAAGTCAAGCTTTATGGTCTTGTTCTCTACTGTGTTGCTGAACACCTGTGTGTCCTCACTGCAAACAGGCCCTTTCACTGGCTTTATGCCCATATCTGTCCTAGGAATCATCCCCCAAGATCTTCAGCCCCCAGCATTTGTTTCTGATGTCTACATTGATGAAATTCCAGGAAATTCTGAATTTCTTAATTTTTTGTTTCTTTTTCTCAGTTGGCTTCTATTTTGTGTAGCTCGTAGTTTGCAAATCACTCCATGTCTTTTCTCAAATCCCACCTTATTATCCAGACAAGATTGCTCTCTTCTGTTTGGCCTGTGACCCCAATCCTCTCTGTAATATAACAATCAAATCCTATTCTCTAAATTTCATCACTTTTTGACATTCAGTGATTCTGCATGTACTCAATCTATTGTAATAACATTCGGCTTTACAGTGATCTACTGTGCATTCCTTATATTGTACATGCATAGGCTTTAACTAGCTCTCTTCTGTTGATAAGTTCTGTTTCAGACACAAAGACAGAACATGCTGTCAAGAATACATATGATTTGTTAATCAGGAAAGGTACATATTCACTGTGGAGAGACTAAAACATACTCTTTATCAAGCTGAAGGTGAGTCTAGTAAGGAATAGCTCCGCTACTTATTCTGCTGGAGTTATTTAATTATTTTAGTACCTCTGAACTTTAAAGAAACTTTATTTTGGAGATAGCAGCAGTCTGGGATGCCTAATAACTGGATTCTTATCAGTCCCCTGTACCAGCCTTGCAGTATCCTTAAGTAAGCCATTGTCTTTCTACATGCTTCAGTTTTGTCTCTGTAAAAGGAAACCAGATATTTCAAACTGCTTGAGATCTGCTGGGAAGAACAGCTGCATAAGAACTAAATGCTGTTATACCAGTTTTTTTCAGTCACCATCTTGGTAGCACAATTATGTCATACCTACCATCCTCAGCAAACGAAATCACTGTAACTGCTCTTCACACCCATTTGTTCTTCAGAGGCAGGAAAGATGAAAGTCAGCTCCAGCCTGTGCTTTGTTTGAATTCAAATGAAATTAAATGACAATTTATCAGACCAAGTGAAGAGAATGAATAGAGGTATATTTGTGGTACAACACAACCAATGGAAATGCTACTCCTGGGCTTCAGATCTGTTAGCACATGGCCAACTGTAATGACTATTTTAGAAGTGACTGTAGGTAGGAGAGAGGAGGATGGAAGATTTCAAGGTCTCAGGCAAAGACTGAAGTATTAAAGCAAGTGTATTCTTTTCAAAAAAAAAAAAAGCATTTCATATTTTAGAGAACAAGTTGGTAAATATAGAATCCTATTTTTGAAATTCCTGTGTTGAGAATTACGAATAACTGTAGCTTGTTTTTACTTTTGTCTTCCATCCACTATTAACTTCTTGGCAGGAAGAAGTTTCCTCAGCCCACACGGGCACATCAGTTACTGCCATCAGCAAATCCTAGTTCTTCAGACAAGGAAGGGGTTAGAAGATCTGGGTTTCTAAAATGGAGAACACAGTGGGTTTGGTGACTGTGGAGCTAAATTTCTACTGAGTCTTGATTGCTGTCATGTAATCCCTGGTGTTCAACACCTCGATGCATTAGAAGCCTCAAGACAGGGTCTTTGCAGAATCACCATCCATTGGGAAGGAGGGATAATGGTGCTGGGTGTTACTGCAGAGAATGCCTCGTAATGGATATTTTTTTTTTTTAACTCTGGATCCTGCTTGGTGGTGTTGCCTTTGCTGGAAGAAAAATGCCAAAAAGTCACCACCACATGCCAGAGGCAAAAGCATAACACAGAGTCTTACTAACACACACATATAAAGAAGTAGCCCACCATTTGAACCTGATTTTTTGAGCACGAGATGTCAGACATAATGGTTTATATCTTCTATAAAATAGATTTTAAAAGAAGAGGTGATGAAAAAGGCTTATATATAAATGGCTTTTTAAGCTACTTTGTAGCAAATATCAGTTAATTCTCCTTTTTGTCTTTCTCCCAGTCCCTGAACAGCCTGGCAGGCTTGGAATCTGCCCCAATGAAGTGTTATACACGGGGTATGATTTGCAGTTTGCATTTTATATACGTCTGAATTTGCCCTCTAGCGCATTACAGCCTGGCTGTAACCAGGGATTTTAGCTAGTAATTGAACCTTGTGTCTTCTACACACTAACCTTTCATCTTTCCTCTGACAATTTGACAGAAATTGTCAAATATAGTTGTTTTCTCGTTAAAGTAAATGCTTAGATCGCCAGAGATCATAATAGTTTCCATAATTATTTACTTGCAGATGGGCTATGCTTATTAAGTGTCTCCTTTTGCAAAGAAACACAGAATGGCTGAAGTGGAATTGACCCCTGGAGATCATCCAGATCAAAACCCTGCTCAAGCGGGGTCACCTACACCATGTTGCTCAGGTCTGTGTCCAATGGGTTTGAGTATCTCCAAGGATGGAGATCCCACAACCTCTCTGGGCAATCTATGACACTGTTTGACCACCATCACAATACAAAAAAATTCTTTCACACATTTATACAGAATTTCCTGTGTTTGGTCTGTGCCCATTGCCTCTGGCCCTGTCACTGGGCACCACTGAAAAGAGCATGTTTCTGTCCTCTTCGGACCTTTCCTTCAGGTGTTTATACACATTGATGAGAACCCCCTGCGCCTTCTCTTGTCCAGGCTGAACAGTCCCAGCTCTCAGCCTTTCCTTAGAGGACAGATGCTCCAGTCCCTTCATCATCTTTGTTGCCTTTCAATGGACTCTCTCCTTTATGTCCAAGTTTTTCTTATACTGGGAGGCCCAGAACTGGACCCATCACACCAGGTGTGGCTTCACCAGGGCTGAGTAGAGAGGAACGATCAGCAGCCTTGACCTGCTGCAGCCTAGGAAGCTGTTTGCCTCCTCTGCTGTAGGGGTATGTTGCTGGCTCATGGCAGCTTGTTGTTCACCAGCACTCCCTTGGCCCTCTTCAGCAGAGTTGCTTTCCACTCAGTCAGCCCCCAACACATATTGGTGCACAGGCTTATTCCTCCTGGGCTTTGCATTTCCCCTTGCTGAACTCCATAAGGTTCTTGTCAGCTCATTTCTTCACCCTGTTGAGGCCCCTCTGAATCGCAATACAACCCTCTGGTTTATCAGACACTGCCCCCTTTTTGCATCATCTGTAGACTGGATGAAGTTGCACTCTGCCACATCATCCAGGTCATTAACGGAGATCTTAAACAACATGGGATGTAGTAGACATTCCTTCTCTCAGGATCCTGAAGTTCTCCATTTCGTGTTCGCTTCAGCTAAGGTTGCCCCGACCTTCACATCTCTGATCAGTTCTTCGTGGTCTATTAATTATCAGATACAGCAGAGCAACTGCCCTCATCGGCTCCTCAATGATATGGTGACCTGATCATCTGTCAGGCTGATTCATGCGAAAATTAGTACATACATGAAAAGCAGATGAGTGGGTGAATGTTCTGTGCCAGGAGATGTAAATTCTTATCATAGGCTCACAATACATTTTTAGGCATATTTCATGTCTATTCTACATTTTAAGAGATCCAGCAATACAATCACAAGAAATTACCAAATGACAAGAAAGTAGGCTGCAAACTGGAGAAATGGGAAGAAATTCAACATTGTGCTTTCCTGTATCCTTGCAGCGAACAAGTAAGACTATTTTGAAAGGTGGAAAAAACATCACTTGGATTTGGATGACTGAGAATGTAAATGGATCTTGTAGAGACCAGTGACAGACAGTACCACAACAGAATTCTGTGTCTAAATGTACACATCAAATTATTAGCATTGCTATATTGAACTCCCATGGTTTCCACACTAACACTACTTTCATGGTTTCTCCATCATTCCAGAGAGGGGTGGAAGTAGACTCATTTTGCCCCAACTCTTTCTAAAATTGAGGTCTATCATTTCTGCTTTGGGAAGTGCTGAAACACACCAGAGAGATGTTATTTAAATTCGGGGGAATCCTAGGAAAACAGTGGTTGTGCTGGGATGGGACTAAGCAGGGAGGAGCAGCCCTCCATCTATTCCTCCAGCATAGGATGAAGAGTTCCTGGGATACATGCCTGCTCTCTAGTGATGTTGGTGCGGTTGGAGAGCAGAGATTTGTAAAGAGAGAGAAAGAGAAAAACCCATCAGCAGCCTCTGCTAAGTCCTTGTTCAAAATTGTTTAATAGATGCTTTTATTATTTTCATGGAGAAAGACTGAAATGGTAAGACATATCTCTTGCAGTAGGACAGGTTTTCCTAGAAGAATTTAAACAAATATGGCAATATGACTGTGGTCTATCAGAGATGCAGTTAGAAAAAAAACCCCATGCTTGTATTTCATTGACTTGCTAAACCCACTTTTTTTCCAGCTGTTGTAACTGATCAACTGGTGATGAAATACAGCTTAAAACTTAAGCAGGTTAAAGGCGAGTATTTTAATGAAAAAGGATCAGAACCTACAAATGTTTTGATTTAATTTGTTCTTGGCATAGTACCTCTTTTCTTCAGGCTTTTGGGAAGCTTAATTATTGAGTAAAAAGAAATGTAATGAATGTGCTTAACAGTGGATTAAATCAGAGACTGATGCACGGCTATCTGAATACTTATGAGACCTGATACATATGTGTATTATCATATACTCTTTTCTCAGTACACCTATTCAAACCACAACATCCTAAAATAATAAAAGCATACTTCTGTGATCACACCTGCGAGGGAGTAAAAAATGCAGTTGTAGCTCAGGCTCCACAGATTGCTTGCAAGGATTTTGCTGTTCTAGTATGTAACAAAGCAACAGGCAGCCTTGGGGACTAGAGTGGTTTCAGCTCACAATGTCCATTGAAGCAATAGAGGATGCATTCTGCAGGGTTTGGGGGTGATTTGGAGTAACAAAACTTTGCTGATTAGGAACTAAATGTGATGTGAATGTGTTCTGTAGCCATAGCTATGGGACTGGGTAGGTAGATATTCATAGAAACCAATAACAACCCAAGGAAAAAAAAAAAAGAATTGCAGTAGAACATGGTTATAGCTTGTGTATGGAAGGAAAACACCAGCATGTAAACATGACCAATCAATCACTTTCTTTGAATTCCCTCAACTTCCCTATATAATGTTTTCAAGGGTGTCAGACATTGTCTGAGATAGATCATTGCTATTGTATTTTTGTTTGTTTTGGAGTTAACCCTTGAATTATACATCCTTCTTTTCCTTTTCGGATTTACTTCCATTGTGTATACGAGGTTCTTGAAACTACTTTTTTTTTTTTTTTTTTGTAATCCTGGGGAAGGAAGACTGACTGGAAATTAGACTGGGAGATTAAAAGCCCTGGGATCTAAGATTCTTTGCTTTCTAATTTCTGCTTTGCTTTGAGCAACTCACTTTGCTCCTTTATTTTCTAATTTTTCCATCAAGTGTATACTCAAAGGCTAAAGTAAAGACACTTCTTCCTATTAGAGCAATGGTTATAATAAATGAACTGTGACTTGTTGTGCTTATTTTCCTTTGCATAAATACAATTCTTCTTTTTTTGTGAGCATATGTGTAGAAATAATAATAATAAAAAAAACTCCTCATATATTGTCCTATTGAATTCTGTGGAAAATAACAAATGAACAGATTCACACAGATTCACAGAGTGGAAGGGGTTGGAAGGGACCTCTAGAGATCATCTAGTCCAACCCCCCTGCCAGAGCAGGATCACCTAGAGCAGATCACACAGGAACAAGTCCAGGCGGCTTTTGAAAGTCTCCAGGGAAGGAGACCCCACCACCTCTCTGGGCAGCTTGTTCCAGGGCTCTGTCACCCTCACAGGGAAGAAGTGTTTCCTTGTTTTCACAGACACTTCTTTCTGATCCCACTCAAAATACTTACAGGAGGGGAACTGTTTGTAAAAATGTTTCAAACTCAGAAAAAATATTTTTCCAGATAATAGGAACATTTTTAAAATTACTTTATTCAAAACCCCTTATATTTACACACAGATTGGGACAATTCTGTATGGAATGCCTATGATGTAGAAAGCATTTCTGCTCTCCTCTATAAGGAACATCTTTGCAAAGATCTTTGTAACTTTTCTGCTGTTATCCCTCTTGATTCCTTTTGTCTTTTGATTACTGACCCTAATTAATTCACTGCTGCTCATGCTCCTTGACAAAGTCTAATTATTAATTTTGATTTCTTCAGCTAGGTTCTTCTCAGAAAAGTTTCTGTATGCCTTATTATGTTATTTTTTTTAAAGTTAATTGAGTAGATTTGATTCTTGCAACATCATCCTTTCTGACAGGTTCAGTATTAACATTGAGAGAAAATTCAGACTGCAAGTCATAGAAGTTCTCATGGAATTGTGTTTAGAAATGACATGTCCTGAATGTTCGCTGTAATTCTCTTGGGTGTAAAGTTAATTGTGATGCCCAGTTACCTGATCTATTTCCACCTTATGTAGGGAATGCATGTTTTAGCAGTCTCTCCAATTTATTAACAGTCATTCAGACTTTTCAGTGTTACAGAAATCAAACGTGAAGACAGACAGTAAACTTGAAATGCTAAAGAATTTAACATTCATGTTCAGCACCAGGCTCTGAAATTGAGTTTTGTAGAGACAGACTAGCAGATTACTGACTACTTAAGAATTTAAGGTACAATTGGATTTAAAGCTTGATAGGGGTGAAATATTACTGCATTTGCCCTGGTCTCTTTTTTGTGTCGGAAAGTGTGTAGCAGGTTGTCAACTGATTCCATAGTCACCACTTTCCAATAATGCTTATGGAGAACTTTACATTCTCAGGCACTGATTCCAATTCTAGTTCAACTTCTGTAACCACTAGAGCTTGACCTTGTTTTGCTGACAGCTTCTACTCCATGCTGGCCATTGCTGTGCTGACGCAGCATTACTTGCAGGTTCATTTTCTGCCTTCTAAAGGGAACTAGTGGCAACAGCATCTTAAGTTGTTTGAAAGCACAGGTAAGATATAAACTGCGAAAATTTGGTTTCCTGAGTCTGCTAGAGAAAATTTCACAGACTGGATCCAATCTGCAGGCCACCAGCTGGACCACACTTTAAATTAATCAGTGGGAAATTATGCATTTAAAATCAGGCTAAATTAACTAATTTATTATGAATTACAATAACTTGGTTAGGGCAATGTTTGTTTGGCTCTGCATTGTAGTTGTTTCCTTTTACCCTTATTTTATTGCACCACAGGAAATAAACACCTGCTTTAGTTGTTGTTTATCCTGTCCTGAAACTAGAAACAGAAGAGAAAACCTCTCAGCAGACATTTCCACTCTGTTTTCCAGTTCTTTTCTTAGTATTACCAAGTTTTCCCAATTGGATGACAGAGAAATCGAGGTAGATTATTAATATGATTTGATGAAATTTCACATGAAAAAGAATCAAATATTAAGAATCAAATGTTGCAAAAATGAATGAAGAAGTGTGAGAGACATTCAGGTATTGTTAAATGTGATATAAGGACCAATTTAGAACAGAACCTTGCTAAGTCCATACTGTAAATCTACATAAAACAGCAATTGCTCAGGATCGCAAGAGTCTAAGATGGCTTCTGTTGTAAAAGGGAATAAACCAGAGTTGTATCCTTGTGCAGATTTGTTGAACTGATTTTTATTACCATGCACAGATCCCAAGTGGTCCTGTCATGAATCTGCAACACATAATTTAAATGGAGAAATCAGTCAGCTATATCAGTTTTCTCTTCTCGGTCAGTCTTAACAGAGATTGAATATTCAGCAAGCAGTGATATCCCATGTTGTATGATAGAAATAATTTCTCGGTGTATATCCACAGCCTATCTGAAGTAATTAAATCCCAAATGCCTATTATATTTTTACAGAACTCATTCTATGACCCCAATCTGCAAATTTTATTTGGTTGTATTAATTTAATTACGGTTTTAATTTTTGTTAATACACATGGGTCTATATGAAAAAAGGTAAACATGTCAGTAAACTGGATTATTTACTTAATAATTCCCTTAATCTCCAATTTTGAAAGCTAGTATTAAATTTTCAAAGTCCAGATATTTGCATTCTTTTAAAAATATTTTTAAAAGGCATATTTGCTTGTTAACAGAGATGTTACTGATCAGGACAAAGTGATCATAGCACCTCAGTGTTTGATTTTTGATTATTTGCTTATTTTTATTATATGTTTAGGAAAACCATCTCATTTCAGTTTGTTCTGTTGTTTCAACTGTGAGTGGGGCATCTTTCATTTGACTTTATCTAGAAGTTAGATATCTTACCTGAGCTGTACATTTAGTTAAAGTCTAAACTATTCATCTAGCAAACCCTATTTAACAAAAAAATGAGATTGCTTAAGAGCAAATTCATCCCATAATCGAATCAAAGTCAAGTAGGTTAAATCTTTTTTTTCAATAAAACTATGTCTCTTCATTGACAATAGAGGTAGTCTGAATGACATGCCTTAGTACTTAACCTTTATGTGGCTAAAATTAGGGGACAGAAGCTGTCTCTAAGGTTCTGCCCATCATCTGGGGTGTTCAGATGATATCCCTAGCTATTTTACAATTTAAGTTCTTCCCCTTCTCTCATTTTTGTGATACTTTCCCTGTTCCCTGCTTTCTAAGGCCTCACCTTCTTAATCTCTCTGCTATTTTTCATGCAGCTGAAGGACAAAACTACAGATTTTGAGTATTAGCTTTTTAAAACATCCAATATCTAACTCATATAATAGTTTATTTCTCAAAATTTAAGTTGGGCTTCTTTTTGAAATTGCAGGATCTAAAATGTTTCTCCAGAAAAAGTTAAGTAGCATAACCCTGGTCTCCAGGAGCTAAAGAACCAACCTTTGGACTGGTTACAGAAGTCTGTTTTACATAAACTTGTCTAAGAGGTTATATTTTGCTCACACTGATAGTTGTGAAATATCTGTTGATTTAATTGTTAAAACTGAACATTTAGATATAAAGAGATAAACAAATTCTGTATATTAAAATCTATCATATATTGTATTATATGAGTAATGCTTCATTTGAAAATGACTGATTTTATTGTGACTTAATTAATAACATCGCTTTTGATTCAGTATTTATTCCCCTAACTCTATGTGGTTAAAACCAACACATTACGTTTTCTTTCCTGTGTTTGTTTAAAAAGCAAACAAAAAAACAAATAAACAAACAAACCCAATGTATGTACGGAACTCTATATTTTGAGGAATTTCTGTTTGTAAACATGCAGAGTATCTTAAGAGTGAGATTTGATGAAAAATTGGAATAGTGATGAAGTTCCTTTGTCTTTTCTAACTTCTACTAAGGTAAAGAAGTTATGAAAAGTTACAAAAGCAGAAAGAAGAAAAACTGAAAAGCATTAGATATTTTCCCCAATACAGAGACCCATCTTGGTTAGAAGTGCTTTGGAAAGAGCTGGTAAAAGTTAAGTAAATCTTTGCTTGCAATGTGCATTTGGGAACTATCTCTGGCAAGACAGAAGGATAAATTGCACCCTGTTACACCCACCTATCTCTTTCCTTGTGTTTATTTGGCCATAACCAAGGCAATACTGGTCACACTGAAACTGGCCAGTACAATCTTGCTTACGTTTTCTTTGAAACTCCTGTGTACATGGTCTTTTCATGTTACCCAGGGGGACTGCTGAACTGGTGAGAGCATTTATCTTCAGAAGAGGGCAGCCAGCTTTCTGGTAAGGCTGTTAATAGAAGGAATTGATTTCATAGTCAGAGCTAAATGGCACCTCTCTGGCAACAGACACGTTGAGTCACATCTGCTACGCATGTACCTCTATACTGTTCTCTTGGAAACTCTCCCGTATGGAGTCTGTTTGCCTCTCAGAGCCCAGGCAGAAAAATGGTCTTTTCAAACAGTTCATTTAAGCTAGGTTTTCCAGCTACTGAATGTCTGCAGCTCCTATTCTGACACATATTTTGATGGTTTCCAGATACTCTGCCTTCAGGTTAGTATCTTCACTATATCCTGTAGGGTGAGTGGGATGTCATAAACCACTATAAACTACCCAGTGTAAACAAATTAACAAAAGAAGAACCCACTTCTTATGCAGCTTTGTGACTCACTGTAGGTACCAACTGTTTTCCCCAAACTTTTTGGAACAACTTTCTGTGATCTACATACTGTTTGTGCAAGACAAGACAATAGCTGCTTTCAAAATTTAATGGGTGCAGGCACAAATAAAGAAGGAAATCAGTCAGCCAACAAGACGGAAACAACAATTAGTTAAGGAGAATCCTAGGAGCTGACCTGAACAGGCAACCCATTCCTTACATATGTCTCTGACATGAAAGTTAAAAATCGCAGAATTTTGTCACTTAACATGTTTTCACCTCTAAACAGTAGATAATTAATCATCCTCTTGCCCTTTATGAGGTAGATGGAGCCGTGAATGGAATTACATACTCATTAAATCAACCAGATGTTGAAAAAATCCACTTGACTTAACAAATTATGTGGATTGGTACATAGCTTTACCTTTCAGATACAAAATGAAGTGCAGTCTAAAAAATTGCACAGTAATTAGCACCTGTCTTTTCTTTCCCTCCACTTAGGAACTTCGGTCTTTGTCTTATCTCTGTTTTCTTCATATAATGGAGCTTCTCTGATCTTCCCAGAGAGATCTGTCAAATTGTTCCATATTCATTTTTTGACATGAATGTCAAAGTATTTTTCCCACAAGTACAAATAGTGATACCAAAAGGAAAAAAAAAAAAGAAGCAAAGTAGCCTTCTAGAATTTTTAGTGATGAATAATAAAAAGTGAGTTCATTTATTATAAGGTAAATTCCAAGTGGCATGGGTATTATTTAGAAGTTTAAAAACAGCAGTGCAGAATTTCCTATAGCTCCTGTATTATTTCCTCTCTTCTTCAAATGTAGTATTACTTAAATGACAGCTAGTTTTTTCATTACGTTCAGGAAATACAATTCAACATTTCTGCAATATTTCTTGTAAATTGAAGTAACTGTATACTTTCAGAAATCATAGAAACATAGAATCATAGAACAGTTTGGGTTGGAAGGGACCTTAAAGACCATTTAGTTCCAACCCCCCTGCCATGGGCAGGGACACCTTGCAGTAGACCAGGTTGCTCAAAGCCTCATCCAGCCTGGCCTTGAAGACTTCCAGGGATGGGGCATCCACAGCTTCTCTGGGCAACCTGTTCCAGTGCCTCACCACCCTCTCCGTGAAGAGCTTCTTCCTGATATCTAATCTAAACCTCCCCACTTTCAATTTAAACCCATTCCCCCTTGTCCTGTCGCTACAGGCCCTTGGAAAAAGTCCCCCCCCAGCATCCTTGTAGCCCCTTCAGGTACTGGAAGGCTGCAATAAGGTCTCCCTGGAGCCTTCTCTTCTCCAGGCTGATCAAGCCCAACTCTCTCAGCCTGTCCCCATAGGAGAGGGGCTTCAGATCTCCGATCATACTCATGGCCTCTGGACTCACTCCAAATGGTCAATATCCTTCTGATATTGAGGGCTCCACAGCTGGACGCAGTACTCCAGGTGGGGTCTCACCAGAGCAGAGTAGAGGGTGAGAATCCCCTCCCTCGACCTGCTGGCCACACTTCTCTGGATACAGCCCAGGATATATTTGGCTTTCTGGGCTGCCAGTGCACACTGCCAGGTCACATTTAGTTTCTCATCAACCAACAGCCCCAAGTCCTTCTTGTCAGGGATGCTTTCAACCTATTTTCCTCCCAGTCTGTATTTGTGCTTAGGAATGCCTGAACGCATGGCACTTGACTTTGTTGCATTTCATTAGGTTTGCATGAGCCCACTTCTAAAGCCATTCAAAGTCCCTCTGGATGGCATCCCTTTCCTCCAGCATGTCAACTGCAGCACATAGCTTGCTGCTATCAGCAAACTTGCTGAAGGTGCACTCAATCCCACCGTCCATGTTGCCAAGAAAGATGTTGAACAGCACCAGACCTAATGCTGACCCCTGAGGAAAAGCATTCCTCACTAGTCTCCACTTAGACATCGAGCCATTGACCTCAACACTTTGAGTGCGACCATCCAGCAATTCCTTATCCACCAACTGGTCCACCTGTCAAACTCACACCGTTCCAATTTAGAGACAAGGTTCTCATGAGGGACAGTATCAAATGCTTTTTACAAGTCCAGGCAGAAGATAGATGACATCAGTTTTCCCTTATCCACCAATGTTGTAACCCTGTCGCATGTTTGGTGTCACCAATGACCTCCTTAGTTTCCATGTGCCTTAGCATAGTTTCCAGGAGGATCTGCTCCATGATCTTGCCAGGCACAGAGGTGAAGACTGACTTACCTGTAGTCTCCCTTTTTTTCCTTTTTAAAAATGAGGGTTATGTTTCCCCTTTCCAGTCAGTGGGATCTTAACCAGACTGCCACAAGTCCTACTGTATATGTAAACATATTTTGATAAAATGACCAATGCTCAAGACCATATTAGACATTATAAAATGGAAAATCTTCCTTTGCTTAAGCCATATGTGGTTTTGAGTACTAAAACTGAGACCTTTGGTAAAGAGGCAAAAACTCAGAAAGCAAAAGAGAACAGGGTAGGGAATATTGAACAAAATAAATATTTTTTTATATTTTCTGAAGCTAATAGCAATTACCTTCCAGACATTAGTGATGGGGCTCACTTAGTAATCTTTAGACATGGGTAGCATTAATGGTTTTTATTTTCATGATGTACATCTCCACGTCAGGTCAAGATCTGGAAATAGTTGAAAAGGGTTCTTTCCTATTTTTCTCCTCAGTGTCTGTTTCCATAAGAAAGAGGCCTAGAAAGACTATTCAGACAGGCGGTGATGTTTAATCTAGAGCAAGCCCCTGAGGGGAAGAGAGCAAATATAAAGTTTATCTTTAAGAATGGTAGGGGAGAGACTGGAAATTATCAACCAATTAACTTCAATTTCTGCAATAATAAATGTATGGGAATATACGTTTTTGTAAACTCCCCAAAAATAGCAAGAAGATGAGTAATAACTAATATAAATTTGTCAAGAACATCATATCCTCTGAATTTCCTTCTATGTTGATAAGAAGTACTGAGTATGCAGAATAGTATACATTGTATATCTTGACCCACTACCTTTTTTAAACAGTTTCATGTGACATTTTCATAAACAAAATGGGGAAGTGAGGTTTTCATGAAATTATTATCAGACAGATACACAAATGGTTAGGAAAACATGCTTAGTAGTTATTAATGGTTCTTTGTTGTTTAGCATTACGTATTGAGTAGAGTTCTGCAGAGATCAGTCTTGTGCCCAGTTCTCCTCAATGTTCTCATTAGTGACTTGAATCATTGAGTAGGTAGTCAATGATTAAATAGTGTAGTGTGCTTATTAAATTTCCAATGACATCAAGCTGTGAGGGTCTGCAAACATATTTGAGGACAGACTTAAAAAGATCTTGACAAATTAGGGAAATTATTTAAATAAATTGGATGCAATTCAGGAAAGACAAATGCAGAACACTAAACTGAAAAGATCAAACATTTCAAGATAAGTCTTAATATGTGAAGCAGCAATTTTGCAGATTAGAATCTGAGGCAAACAGAGTGCACTTTTTCCTTAGCATTAGATATCCAAAATGCAGACATCTGTGCCTGATGTATTCACTTTATTATCCCTTTACAGCAATTGGGAAGAACTACCTTTTCAGGGAACCTGGCTTGTTTTAAAAAATCTGCTTCAAGTACCTTAGAAACACATATATTTCTCCTTTGACTATCAAAGAAGCCCAGGACAGAAGCTCAGGTGTAGATGTCCATAATGTAGACAGGCAAAGATATATTAATTGTCAAAACTGGATAGATTTCTCTTAAACCAAACAAAAGAATCTTTTTTATTTGAAATGTGTTATCAAAATAAAGGATTCAAAGCCAGTTATAGAATAGGAAGTCCCGGATGTAGATTTAGCAGGGACAAGGGAGCATTACCAGTTACTCCCACTCATTACCTAGCTTCTTTTTGCCTACTCCCCACCACTGTGTGAATGCAGAATTAACAAAATGTTCATAACCCCAAAATCTTACAATCCAGGAAAAAATATTTGAACAGCAGATGTTGAAAAAATTGTGGGTTAACACAAGTTAAACATAACAGTGCTGCTACATCTCTGAAGTCTGGGGCAATTGCCCAAAGCTCTTCAGAGCTCTCTGATCTAGAGCTTGTGCTTGGCCCTCTACAAATGTGTGATTGTTCAGACCCTTAGAGTCGTGCGAGTGTCATCCTAGCTACTGGCTTTGGCAGAATTCCTTGAAAAGCCTGCCCAAACAGTGTCATAAGCAACAAGAGGTTGGGCTGCTTGAATTTTATTTAAGGCCAAATTTTATTCAAGATGTGTTCAGTCTTTATTCTGATCTAAAGAATTATTTCAGTTGTCCTCCTCCCAAATCTAATGGGGCCTTCACATACTGTGGGCTGTCATGATGAACAAGAGCTAGTGATAGCTGCATGCTAAGGACAGACTTTTTGCATGTTCATCCATAAATACTGAGCAGGTGTTTGACAACAGTCTAGTCTTTTAGGACTACAGTCTAATGAAAGATATGGATGAGCTTCCTGGCTAGTGTTGGGATTTTGGGATAATTTACATTGGCTTATAGAGGACCATGGATGCATACACTGACAAACTCAAAAGTATAAAACCCAGAAATAACTGTTAAAGCACTGAAAGTGTTCAGCTGCACATTACATGTAACCCGGCTGATTTGGGTTGACTGAAAATGTTTTAGCCCTTTTCTGCTTAGGGTTGTTGTAGGAAGAATGTGACAGCCACTGCTGGTTCCCAACAGACATATATTTTTTTAACGTAGTGTCAAAGGAATTTTAACACAGCATTAAAGATTAGAGAAATCTTTATACAGAGTCCTAGGACTCATTATATTGTGTAGTACCCAGAAACCCTAGTGATAGTTTGTTGCTCACAAAATTTTGTCTTCATTGTCATATCCAAAATAAAATTGGCAATACATTAGAGCTACAAGTGAAATGCCCACATCTTTCATGTGGTTTTTTCCACAGTATCAGAGGAACTAGACAGGTAGAATCTGTCAGAAAGAGATTGCATATATTATTTAGTCCCAACAATAAATTGTTTTAAAAAAGGAAATACAGACTTAACCAAAATGAACAGTTTCAAAAGCATGGGATTTCTTTCTTTAATCTGATAGTATTTAGCTTTTGAGGATTTGAGCTTGCATCAGGCAGTCATATGGACTATAAGTCTGATACCTGCTGCCACCGTCTGCACCAATCAAATGGCAGTGTTATTTCCATCAAATTTATTAGAGCTGTGTGTCCCTGGACACTGGCTCTGAGAGCTGAACTGTCAGCAGCCTAAACCAGGAGAAGTTCAGTGACATTTGGATGAGGATGATTCAGCGCCCATTTCTTGGGGAGGAAGGGGATAGGAGCAAATACATTTATGCATGCAAGGAGCAATGTGCTCAAGGTCTGTAAACAATGAGAGTCCCTATTTCATAAGTGCTCTATGACACTTTTATTATGAAGTAGAAATCACAAGGATGTCCATAAACTGATAGATATGGATGTGGGCAAATGTGCCTCCCAGGGGTGTAATGACACCTGCAATAAGAAGAGAAGCTAGCTTCCTTGTGCCCTGTCACAACAAAACCAGGTCTCAGCCAGCTCCTCTGAGACTGGTTCTTCCCTGTTATCCTCCCTCTGCCTCATGTACTAACACCTCCTGTCCTGATCCCTGTCACTTCAGGTGTCTTTTCTGCATCCCTCAGTCACAGTTCTGGTTCCTGCTGTGCCCCCTCAGCCCATGACCAAGTGCTGCTATTGCCCTTCTACTCAAGCATGGTCTTGATGGACTTGCTTTCCTTCCCAGAGAGAGTTTTCACCTGCTAACTCTTTCTCTCTCATAGTTTCTTGGAAATGGCTTATTAAAGGTTCACATCATGGTAAAATGTTGGAAGCATGGATTTTGCTGATATTAGTAAGGAGATCTGCCACAGTCTTGGCAAGTGATATTCTTTGCAAATGGTAAAAAGCCCTTTATAAACAAACAAACAAACAAACCCC
Organism: Eurypyga helias; assembly: GCF_000690775.1. Lineage (NCBI taxonomy): Eukaryota > Metazoa > Chordata > Aves > Eurypygiformes > Eurypygidae > Eurypyga > Eurypyga helias. Next base: position 45,368 of record NW_010237623.1, on the reverse strand, counting down.
CAAATCAAAACCAAACAAAAAAAACCCCAACAAACCAAAAAACCAACCCTGATAATGGAATACTTCTTGAAAGATGTCATTTTGGCTCAAAGAGAATATTTCATTTTGATTACATCAAGCTGCTTTATTCTGTTTGAATTCTTATGCACATGAGTCCAAATAAAAACTAGAGTTGTTTTCCAGAAGGAAAAAGGAACATATACACAATGAGTTTACTGCAGAAAACTGGGAATTAGCATGAACACCTAGGCAGCTACCAGAGTGCTCCAATTTGAGGTCACAAAAACTAAAGCAAACACATCACTAGTAAAAGAAGAGAGTGTGAAACACTTGAACTACCTGTTGAGATGAATAAATCTGCACTGACCCTGCCTCAAAACGGTATTTTACTGCATTGTTAACTGAGGAGAGGTGTCTAGACCATGGACATTACTATGCTTGTGGCAGAATCTCAGAATGGGACATGAGCAAGCTCTTAATCTGCCCGTGTTATATCCTGACACGCTAAAAGGAAATAAAATGAGCACCAGTCTGCTTTGCTATATATATTCCTCTTCGGAAATATTTGCATTTGTGTATGAAGGACAGTGACTGCAGAGGTTTTTTGTAGCTGTTCTTTGTACTGAAAAACACTTTAAAAAACCTTCTGTAGATCTGGTTGTTATCTAATGTGATCCATCCTGAGATGTCTGCCCAGTTCGTACGCGTATCTCCTATTTGCTCATGCATCTCCATCCTTTTTCTTCCATCTCTCGGTGGAACATTATTTCATACAACTGTAGGTCTCTATTATAGGTGAAATGTCTTCTGTTTTCTCAGTGTGGATCCTCTCCTGAATCACAGCCATTTATTCTAGCATAACATTCTCTACTGCTTTGCACAGATGCAGCATAAATATGCCCTCAGAAGAGAACCATTACAGCTCAGGCGCTTGATCTCAGATCCTCATTATGCAGTCCACCCTCTAATTCACTTGAGGACTTCCTTGATGTTAATTTGCACAATACTTCATTTTGTTAGCTGAATACACAGCATATCTCCTATCATTAAACAGTGGCAGATACATGAAACAAGTTTTTCTGTGGAAAGAATCTTATTTAAATAAGAATATTAACTTGGACAAAACAAGGTCTAAATTTAATTTAGGTCTGTTTCTCTAAGGGAGCAAGTATCTTGCTGGTTAGAGCCTCACTTTTTTTTGAATTTGGGTAAGTCATAAAGTAAGACAATATTAAGGTGCCCCAGACTTTGGAAGATCATCCTCAGCATCAAAACCAAATAAATAAAACATTGCTGTTTGATAAAGGAACAGAAGTTTACTCCAAAATTAGGAGCCTTAATGGATGGTGTTTAATTGATGAAGTTGCTCACTGGGTAGGGTGGGTTCTTCTATGATATAGACTATCATAAAATATGACAGAACTTTCACAGACTACTTCCAAAGCCAAGAGTTTTGTATAAAATATGGACCTTTTTTTGTTAATCACTACTCAGTTCAGAAATAGCCTTATTTTTTATCACCAGAGCTTTCAGAATGACTGTAAATATATAACCACTGTCAGACTGCGTGACCATACTACATGTACAGTGTTCATGTTGCCAGCATGGCAGTTGATAGGTTTCTGATACTTTTGATCTAAATATGGAAACACATATTCTTCTCACATGGAAAAAAGAAATATTGAGATATTTTTGCATCTTTTGTAAGGAACATAACAAAGGCTCATTTTTTGATTATAGCTAGCTAAATCCTAACGTAGTTTTGTTTGTGGAAAATGCTTTATGGTTATTCCTGAAATGGATCCCCTTCCTTGAGACTTGTGGCTATTGAAAACCAATTGGCAATAATTATACACCGAATTTGCATAAAATCAGCTGCCACCATAAGTGATAGTTCAATGTATGAGATACTTAGTGAACTTTTAGTTCCGATTTCTCTGTCTATTACTTTTACATAACAACACACAGTGTACACTGGTGTGCACTGAAAAAAACTCCACCTTTGTGAATTGGGACTAAGGAGCTGTGACAATGGCCTGGCTAATCCACTCCCCATCCTTGGGCTGCTCACTTTCTGAGGTACTTCTTAAGAAATAGGTCTGTCAGTTGTAATGTGGACACACGTTCTGAATATAAAGATGTAGTAATATAGGTATGGCCTAGCTATTTCACTGAAAAATCCAGCTTATTCACTTCAGTCACATTTCCATGTCATGCTTTCTTTGCTCACAGAAGATTACTAAACTACGAGGTCTGAGGACTATCAGCATTTTGCATTGGATTAAATGTTGTTACAGGAAATAGTAAAGTGAGTTTTCTCTCAACTTGTCATTTTTTGCTTTTGTCTTTTCTCTATTTTTTATCTACCTCATTCACTTAGTAACCCTTGTATCCTTGTCTATTTTCACTATAAATGATGTAAGATCATTGGGTGCTCAAGAAGATGCTGAGCTGAGTTCTGTGAGTGAATGCTGTTCCTGTCTCCAATTAAGAGCAAAATGAGATCTGCATCACAACACTGCTGTACCCCAAGACAGCGACAAAACAACGTACAGTGTCCAATAATCATGAACAAATTATATGAATGATTTTGCAGGCATCTGTCATATTTGCCTGTGGGTCAGATATGAAAGGTTTTTGTTTGTTTTATTCTGCATGAAACATAGTGGCTCTGTAGACAGCAAGCATGTTCTTTGACAAGATTTTAAACAGTGCAGCCAGAGGCTTGTCATCTATCTCTAATACTACAAGGATATGACATTAATCGATTTTTAGAAAATCTCTGTTTCATGTCTGAGCCTAAAAGTTTTACTCTTCCTGGTAGCTGCTCTAATTGCCTTGCTCAATGCAGAAAATCTATCGCTCTGGGATCAGTAACCCTTCAACTCTCTTTCCACAGCTTTGAATTACTCAGTGGCTCAACATACTAAATTCAGATGTCCAGATACTCTTCTTATTTTCTCACTGTTTTTAACCTGGCTTCCTAAAGAAAAAAGGTTTATTTGAATGTACTGTTTCACTGGAATTCAGCCCCCCACTTTTTCCTGGTAACTTTTAAATACATTTTTGGTCATTTTCAGCTATACGTGACAATGTCTAGGTATCTCGAAACCATTCAATTCCTCTGACTTTTGTGAAAGTAGATGGTTGTAACTCAGCTTTATCCTTCTTGTCTGACTGCTGAGCTGAAGAGAAAAAGAGGATCTGTAGCCAGACAATAACTTATGTGAGACAACCAGCCAACCCCCACCACAGCAAGCTTTGCTGCAGTCCTTCTGGCAGACCAAGTATGGACAGAAAACTCAGGAGGAAGCACGTGGTCCAGGAAGGCCATAGTTGAAAGGAGAAAAGTTTCAGGTAGGGCTGCAGCTGAAAAATGTTAGGACATGGAGAAATTTGAGTGTGCTTGTAAAAAGCCAAGGGTAGAACTTGAACAGGTAGAGAAAATCCAAGAACACTGTAGACACTTAAGGGTAATACCCCTACTCGAGAGGAAGACATGGGATACATCAGGATATGGGAGTGGAGGAAGAAAACAAGGAATAGAGGAGGAACTTACATTGCTAGGTTAATGGCTTTATTGGTCCGCAGCTTACAAAAAAATAACACCCATCTTTGTTTACTGCAATGTAAAACTTTTGAAACATCTCCAAGAAGGCACTTTGCACAATCCAGTTAAAGTGATTTATATCTTCAGTTATAGAAATTTGTGTCACTTTCCATAGATCAGAATGTTTCCTAAGTTGGAAAATCACATGTATTTTCTTTTGCTCTTACATCAGTCTGGAAGTGAATGTTGGATTGTTTTCTGTCTCTGTCAGAAAAAACACCAAATTTAACTCCTGCAGCTATCTGAGCATATCAATCTTAAATTTATCTGTACTCATGTTGTTTTCCTCTTTTTCAGTTCTGTTTGCACATTTCAGTTTCACACTGGCATTAAATCACCCACTGAGTTCTTGCCAGGGAACAACTCATTCAGATTTTCCAGTTAAAAAAATTCTCTGGTTGTTTGGAAACACAAGTGGCATAATAAATCCCAGTATCAAACTATTTTTTTCAACTTACTACTTGTTATGCTGCTTTTAATTTCCTAGCTTCTGCAGTATTCTTTGGGACAGAAAGTGGTCTTCTTAATTTTGCATTAGTGTCATAAACTTGACGGAGGACTGTGAGTTTGAGTTAAACACTCAAAGGGTAACTTAAGAACGTTCACAGATGGCTGTATGTATTCATTGAAATGTCTCTTCTGAATTGTGTCAAAGTCCCCTTCCCCAGGTTTTTCATGTCATCGGTTTTCAGTTATTGTCAATAATTTGCTGATGGTATTATCTTGAAGATTGTTTTTCATCAAGAAGTTATGGCATTCACTGACTTCTCTTTGTCATCTGAAATTCAGAAAAACACTTTTATGATCATATTTTCCTTCATAGTACATGATCTCTACAAATAATTTAAATGTATTTGTTGTTTCTTCTTCCCTGGTTGATTAACCTAGGGATCTGATATGACTTCTACTTACTCTTTTGATAACTGATAATAATATAATGGAAAAACCTGAAGATGGAGCACTACCTGCATTCTCACAAGAAATTGTCAGAGCACAGTATTGAGCAGGAAGCCTTCTGTCTGAGCTTCTGCAAACCAAAAGATAACACTGATATTCATGATACAGTCACCAATTATGTACTCATGACAGAGTTCTGGGTATGCACATTTCTAATTGCAATTATCACGTTGCAGTTAGAATGACAATACTGCAATTTTATTAATTTGATACAAACAATTTGACATTCTACCCTTATCCTGCAAACTTTTAAGAACTTTGATGCCTGTGTCTCACATTAATAATTTTCAGCTGACTGATTTTCTTTGCCTTACCATCTCTTCCTTTCTCCAGATGGTTGATTTTATCTATCTGCTAATAGCCCCTTGTGAAACTGCATAGTGTGCAGTTTCATGGCATGTTCTAATGTAGGCACCAGAGGTTGGACCAGCCATCTGACCAGCCGCGGTAACTAGCTATTGTAAACGCAAACACCTAGCTTCAATTTTTGATCCAAAACGCACCTTTTCTGTTGATTATATATTTTGACATCCCTGCAGTCATCTGAAATGCAGGAAATCTCAAAAGGCTCAGAATTGCAGAAATTGAGTGAAGAAAGATATTTTGATAGATTAGCAGCATAGATGATGGTAGATTTTGCATTTTAAAAGAAAGAAATGCTTGAATATATTTATTGCGTTACATTATTTTTTCTACTCAGGTGGGGAAAGATTAACTTTTTATTTTAAATAAATGGATTAATTGAAGTCAAACATGTTGACGTGAGGCCACAGAGGCCATCTAGTCAGGTGCCTTCTCAGCCCACCTCCAGTTTCAAGTATTTCGACCGGGAGCACCAGTATGAGGCTAATTAAGAAATTCTGTTTGGTAATTCTTCCTTTTATAGTTAGATCAGAAAATAAATTATATTTATTACCTTTGCTAATTTCTCATTTACTTTAGAAGTGCCTCAGTCACTATTCTAAGGTTCTTTACAACCACTTTTCAAGCACCAGCTGCACAATTAATGTTGATTTTTTTGGTGATCAGTTAGGTATTCCACCGACTGCAGCATCCAAATCGGATTTTAATAGCACTTCCATGAGGCTGAAAAATAGTTAACATGAAATAAGGTTAAATTAATATTAGATTAATCAGTAGAATGTGAATCTGAATCTAAGATTGTTCCAGCTTTCTTTCTATAATATATATTTGTATTCATATAATAAACCTTGTTTAAATATCAGGTTCTAGCCACAGTTTTAAAGACTACTGAACTACAAACTTTTGAGAAAGTAAATTATAAGCTTGGGGAACTGGGGATTTTGCTGCCATTTTATCGGTCTTGAAGACTGAGAGCAGGTGGGTTGTGTATGATTCCAACTTTCTTTGATTATGCAGGAACGATTTGCTGGCACTGCAGATACTTTTTCTTTCTCATGAGTAACTGTATGTTCTTTAAGGAGTTTCTAAATTCACTCCCAGTTAATGAAAATGCATTCATCACATTACATCTTATTAAAACTTACACTGGACTCACTGCTGTATCCTGTTCTCTGAGTTATTCACAGAATAAGAGAAAATGGTTACGTTTTAGGTTAATTTTTAAATGAAAAAGCAAAACAACAATTAAAAAAAAGTACTTTAAAATGTCCAAACCAAAACATTTTATTTCTGAAGTATTTTTACAAAACCACTGGACCCCTCACACCCAGAAGGAAATCCACCAACATGAACAGCTGCAAATCAGGAACAACAGCCTGACACCAACTTTTTGATATCAGCTTATGTTATTTGGTTGTATAGGGCAACACATTAGCATTAAAGTATTATTTGTATGCTTATGTTAGTTTCATGAATGTATTTTATCATGTTTCTAATGCTTTTGTATAAAATTAATATAGTTAACTAATTAGTAGTCCTTGTCAGTGCCACTGTGACTCATAACAACGTGAGTCAGAGCCTCTCAGCTATTTCTATAAAGGGCATCCACCCAGTCCCAAGACTCACACCCCCAAATGTATAAATAAGTAAAATTAGAGTTGGATTAACCTTGGACTGTCTCCCATGGATCGCTGTATTTCACTCTCCTCTCCTCTCTGCCCCTCTCCTCATAGCTATCAAAAATCTGTATCAAAATAGCACCTATGGAACACTGTTACCATGAAACAATGAGCCAGTTTCCAAACCATTCTTAAATTTGGTTATTTGACAACTGTCACGCTTAGTAAAACTTCAAGTCCTTTCAATCTACAGTTTTTAACAGGGGGCTACTCTAGGTATTTTGGAAGAATAATCAGCCCCCATACATTGTTTCATCATGTTATTTATTAGTGAGATATTGGTTTGAGCCCTGAAGCATGTTTTAATATTTCTTCCAAAATGTATTTTTAGCAACAACATTTATAAGTCTGGAATTTTTGCTCTCTGTGTAAATGTACAATTTCTTTTCACCTCTCACTATTATTTTTTTCCTTCAGTGCTTCCTTGGGCTATAAGTCATACAGTCCAATTATTGGTATGATGAGAAAGTATTCACTTTTATAGTTTTTGAATATGCTACCACTTAATTTTATAGTGTAATTCTCTGTTTTTGCATTATGATTCAGGATGAACAGTAATTCCCTAGAGTCATTCTTTATAACGTACAGTATCTTATACTCTTGCACAAATATTTTATGTTAATTAATACAGTCCTAGAGTGCTGATTACCACCTAAATTAGATTTTTTTGAACCTTTCCCTGTCCTTTTCAATTTTATGAACCGTTTTGGAGGCAAAGGTTACCAAAAAAATGGTAGGTTATTCTGTATTGACATGTTGTTGCTGCAAGAATTTCAGGTGCTGAAAAGCCAGATAACAATCAGAGACTCCTAATAAAAATCCCAAATCAATGGATCTGTAATCAAACATTAGGCTTGTTTCAGACCATTATAAGAGTAAGCGAAGAATTTTTCTTTCACTGAGTGTTACAGAACCTGGAATGGATCCCTTGCCATAAGTTGTCCATTATTAGTTTGCAGCGCCATGACCACAGGCAACCCCTGTCACTGATCACTTCCCTTGACTTTGTAAAGGACTCACATGTTTTCACAACCAAAGATAGAGTCCTACGTGCCCTCGCCAAATAGGACAATTAAAGATTAAATCATTCTATGAACTAAAGACCCTTTTGTTCACTGTTCTGGATGATAGATGAGCTGTTTATCCTATTTTTTTATGACGACATTTAAAAATATACCTGTAGTACAATCCATGCCCCTAAGCAGCATTTTAAGAAGTTTGTGGATAGAAAGTACCATATGTGCAAACCACTGCAGTGAGTTAAGAAGATTCTTATTGAAGATTCAGTTGGGTCTTTTGAACTGAGAAAATATTTGTGGGTTTTGTTCAAAACTTACTAAATTGCCTTCATTATATTTCTGCTGCTCACACAGATGTCTTTTGATATTGTGCTATTCATCTTTTATTAATTATCTACTTAGACATATGAATAGACCATTTGAAAACTATAAGCATTAGCAAGCTGAACTCTTCTGTATTGGATATACTCATAAACTTCCTCTAAACAAAAATGTCCTTCATTAAAAGAAAATGTTCAGGTATTGAGACAATATCCGCTGTATTCATAAACAGCCTAGAGTTGAACTTAATAACTAATTTATTTTTCTAATGGAAATCTATGTGCGTGTTGTTTGCATATATTGATGTTTCAAATGTATTTGCCTTTCATGGAGAAATTAATTGACTGCTCTAATTAGCAGCAAAATTTATATCGTATAGATAACATGTTATATAGATAGAAAAATAGATTTTAGCCTGATGTTTTCACCTTAGATGGGTTCTTAGACATTGGGTTAGATACGCTACAGCAATAAGTCATATCTGTATCATCCAGATTTGATACAACATTTTGGCAGATTTACAGAGCAGTTTGGCAGGTCCAATAAGCATTTGAATCCGTGTTGCTTTCACTCCACTGGAACTACTGAAGACAGTTAATAAAACTTTTGAAACATCCATGTAGAGTTAAATTTCTTCAGAGTAGCTCATATGGTGCAGTGTTTTGGATTTTTGACCAAAACAATGTTGATAACATAGAGATGTTACTGCTGAGCAGTGCTTCCACAGCGCCTAGGTTTTTTCTGTTTCTTACACCTCTCCTCCACCCAGCAGGCTGTGGGTGCACGCGAGGTTGGGAGGGGACACAAGCGGGACAGCTGACCCCAGCTGACCAAAGGGACATTCCATACCATATGATGTTGTGCTCCGCAAGAGAAGCTGGGGGAAGAAGGAGGAAGGGAAGGTTGAAGTTTGGAGTGATGCTATCTTTCTTGCCAAGCAACCATTAGACGTGATGTAGCCCTGCTTTCCTGGGGACATCTGAACACCTGCCTGATGATGGGAAGTGGTGAATGAATTCCATGTTTTCCTTTGCTTGTGTGTGTGGCTTTTGCTTTACCTATTAAATTGTCTTTATCTCAGACTGTGAGTTTTCTCACTTTCACCCTTGCAATTCTCTCCCTCATCCCGCTGTGGGGGAGAGAGTGAGTGGCTGTGTGGGACTGAGCTGCCTCAACCCACAGCCCCCTTGCTTTACTACCTTAGGAAATTTTGACAGATATATTCTGAAAGAAAGAAAGAATTCTGTCAAGAAGAGCTTTTTAGATTGTCATTTCCGATTCTTTAACTCCTGGCCCCTGTTCCCCAAACACATGCTACTTTTTCTGTCTGAATTCCTTTTCCTGAAGATAATCCTTAAAATACATTTTGATAGGGAGAAAGGCTGAAAGCTGGTGAGCTAGGTGGGACCTTTAATTCCCCTGAACCTGCACAAGAAAGCAAGCTGTGTATGAGAAAGAACTGTGGCTGCCTATTTAAGCCCTTTACCATTATGTTTTCAAATAAGAGATATAGGTTAGTTTGTCTATTCACATGTTTTTAAATATAAGAAGGTATTTTCAGTTAACAAATTATAGACTGTTCTTGATTCTTTCTTCCTGCTTCCTCACTTAAGCCATTGTCCTATATCAGTGATTCTCATTACAAAACCTCAGTGCCAGTTATGAGTTTTAACAAAACGTTTGGAGGCAAAGCGCACTAAATTCACATTTTTTCATGGCCTCTAGGTTTATGAGTCCCTTTAAAGATTTTTTTTTTAATGACCACAACTTACAGTAAGAAAAAGCAAACATAGAAATTTCCAAAGTTGTCTTTCCATGAAAAAAATCCCAAGTATTTTATATGATTTTAAGAAAACAAGAATGCTGGTAGATAGTAAAGACTAGGTTCACCTAGTCCAATTACCTATCTATGACAGTGGATAACAAGAACCTCATAAATTATAAGACCAGGGTACCATACAGTGGTTATTCTCTGGACTGTCTCCTTCTCTTCAGCAACCTGAAGCTCTGGTGATGCCTTTTTATTTTGTAATCTTGATAGTTTTTATTCCATAAATTTGGCCAGTTGTGCTTTTAACCTATGTTAGATTTTAGCCTGCAATGCATACCATGGGAAAGATTTTGACACTTTGCTTGCACAGTAACAAATTCACTCTTTCTGATTGTTGGGAATTGCGTCGTCACAGAGCTGTCTTGCAAATTCATGATAATTGGCAACGCAGTACTTATGCAGCACCTGAGGGCACCTGCAAGCAAGACTGGTGAATGACATGGTGTTGTGATTTACAGTGGAGGTGATACCAAATAAGATTATTAGATGATAGAGTTGCTCACATATTGGAGATATGAGGGGGGAAGGAAAGAAAGCCCCAGTGCCACTTTGTGTGGCTAACTCCACCAAAGACTGACATCCCTGGCTGTCTTCAAGGCCAGGCTGAATGAGCCTTTGAGCAACCTGGTTGGAAGGGGGGTTGGAACTAGATGGTCTTTAAGGTTCCTTCCAACCCAAACCATTCTATGATTCTATGATTACTTGCAAAATTCTCCTGGCCTGCCACAAGAAGAGATAAGCTGGAGGGGAAGGGGATACAGAAGGCACAGGATGAGAAGAATGGGAAGGAGAGAAGGGAAAAGCACTTCGGGTACGCCGTATCTCACCAAACCTATCCCAATCTAGCAAAACAATTTGGTAATGTCCAAATGTCTGTTAGTAGATTGATACTTCTAGTTATGAGGATAACATGTATGAACAATACTGAGGTTCCCCATCACTAGAAGAATAGGAATGCAAAAGTGTAATACTGGAGCAATTAACAAATTGACTAATGGTCCAGAAGAAACATGATAGTGGGAGCTGGACAAGGAAAGTTAAGGCTACTGAACATAGAAAGAAGAAGAAAAAGAAAAGATATAACAAAAAACAATGATAGAATAAGATGTATCCATTTATGATACATTTGGGATATTTCTTCCCACATGTCCATCCAGAAGAGACCAGAAATCTGAGGGTCTCTTCTGTTTCTTAACCGAAAATTGCATCTTTTTCAGTGTAATTTTTTTAGCAGTCTTTGTATATGCACTAGTAACACATGTAATCCTAGTTACACACACACACACACACACACAAAATAACGTGAATTTGTTATCTACAGGACCAATAAGGGTTTGGGAACATTGAGATGTAGTTCTGATGTCTTCCACAGATTAGCAGCATTTGGTTCATTAGCCTACTCCTTTACAACCAGATGTGTACCAAGTTGTTTAGGAGATGCTATTTCTTGCTCACAAACACTTCACTTTTCACATGTATTGATCCTTGATGAACTACAACTATGTCCTTGATGAACTACTACATCAAACAAAGTAGTTTCTTAACTTCATGGTTACAGTTGCCTCTTAGTGCTGTTCCTGTTTCAAACTAGGCAATTAGAGAACACTCTCTATAAACAACGGTTGAAGGTAACACTCTGACTTTCCCTCAAATTCTCCTATTTTGTCATGAAAAGGGGCACCATACCTTTCCTCATGCTGTGTATTCTGCCGCCATCATGTGGCTATTTCTTTTCATTCACATCAAGATTTACAATACAATACTTGTAGTTTTTGCACATCGTGTAAATTGTAGGAAGCACACTCTGTCCTCAAATATCCATAAAACTTTGCTTTCAAATATATACTCCTTAGTATTTAATATTTTTCATATTTATTGACAAATAAGGGTTCTTGCCCACACTTGCATAACAAATACTTTAGAATTTTTCTGTTGGATGCAAAAGTTATTCAAAATACACATAATTTTGCACAGGAATAGTAACAGTGAGTGCACATATAATTTTACAATTCAGTAAGCAACTTCACTCAAACCATATTTTCCAGACACCTGACAGAGAGATAACTGCTCATAATGTTTGCTTCATGGCTTGGAACCTTGGGTTTTTTGTTCAGTTTGGAATCCGCTTTCTAGTGAACCATCTTCTCATCTGCCCAGGCTAAACTGGAAGTATAAGAGCTTCAGCAATTGAAGTGGACAAACACTTAGGCTGTTGCTGAAGTCTGCCTGATAATGCCTCTCAACATACACAGACGTATGTGCAGCACAGACCACCTTGTATTATTTAGAATGTACAGTCACCACCTCACTGAGTCTGCTGTGTCTATAAAGTCTCTTAAACACATTGTTTGGTGTGTCCCCATTGCTTTCTGACCACTGCACCCTGATTAGGTCAGCTATGTAGACTGAAAAACTGCATGGAGGATGAGTATGTGGCTGACGACTTTGAGGATAAAGGACTTCAAAGTATTAGTTCTCTTTAAAGGTGTGGAGGGTATGGGGGAACTGTCTACTTTCTGTAGATGTCAGATTTTTGGCTTAAAGGCACCAAATGCAATTTTGTACTAACAAACTTCCTGAAACATGTTGCTTGTATTACATAACATGTCAGTTTTAAAGAGATAAATAGTAACGGTTTAAACAAATATTAAGATACATAGGTCTGTTAAGAACAACAGTCCATGTTAACCGAATTAATAGAACTTCAAGCTTCTGCCTAGCACACTTGGGTATTCTGTAGTGCCCAAGTTTTAACTTATAAGTATGCACAAATGCTAAAAATTCTGCTGTTCTTTCTGCCTAGAAGCGTTGCTATCTTGCTGAAGTTGGGCACTGCAGCACCCACCTCATGCCTAGCACCATTTGGGATTTACAATTTGCCTGACGCTCCCCAAGAGCATTGAATGCAGCACAGATCTAGAGGGGGAGGATGCTTTTCATAATATGGTAAGCAGAACTTTATAATCCTTACACATTTGCACTTCCTATGTTAAGATATACTTGTCTGTTGCCTTACTTCATTTGAGATCTCTGCAGTGACATGCACAGTGAGTGTTACAGGTTAAAGCTGACACACCTTTTTTTGCTGTTGCAATGCAACCCTTTTCCTCCCATTTGCTTATAACTATCAAATTCCTTAGGAGCAGAATGTTTCCACATTTTATGTTCATTTAGGTGGGAACCGATTTTTAAAGTTTAATCTCACTTATTTGTCTGTATATGTCCATGTGCATGAGCCACATGGATGAAAAGGATTTGTCCATTTATCATCAGTCAGAAACTGTAATTCATTGACAACTGAACTAAATCTTAATAAACTGATATCTTCATAGTGCCGGCTTCAAATCCAAAGATGAACATGAGAGACAAAAGTTAAGCTGACAGTGTGAACATAAAAACTGTTTGTATGCATGTACAGCATGATTTTTCTTATTACACCTGGGAATGAGAATGCTGGTGCTCACTGACACAGGAGAATCTTAGTTTGTGTTTCACTCCAGCAGTGTCGAACTCCTGTGCTTTGGCTGGAAAAAGTACACGCTACACAAACATGCTACAGCAAGACAAACATGTCAGAGACTTTCTATGGACTATAAAAACTGTGTACTATATTATGAAGGGGTGGGGAATGAAGCCATTAGTTTTCCAAACATCTGTTTAGGAACAGGTATCTTAATTGTTATTAGTTTTCATCCTGCTTTGTTTTGGTTGCAAGTGCATAATTTGCAGTGATGAATCTCTTGATAGTTGAAATCCACCAGTCAAAGGAAATTAAATCTTACCATCCTGGAGATCGCTGCAATTTGATTAATCTGCAGGGATGGGTACCAATCATCTCACCTGACATGATACTTTACTGAAAATAAAGCTAAAAAAAAGCAATTTTCAACTCCTTAAATTATTTAGCTTTCTACTAGGAATCAAGCTAGAAGAAGAATATGAAGATGGGAATTACCCAGACAGCATCTTTTTATAAATATTCTGTCTTGATAGATCATGCACAGATGCTGTAATTACCTCAACCGTGGTATATTAATTTTCTAGCAAGATACCAACACAGGCAACACGGCATTATGATGTTTTGTCTTGATCATAACTCCTTGGGCTTATTTCTTTCCAGGGTAACTCATAAAAACATAAATTTTCCCTCCTATTCTTTCTATTGATAAGCAACTAGGGAAGGCTAATGTTTGTGAGGATGAAAAGGTTCTCATTATTATAATTGGAGTTAAACAGAAAAGATGTGAAAGGAATTATAAAACAAAACTGAGAAGGGGAAGTTGAAATATGAAGTACTATCGTATTTTAGTACAAAAACCCCAAAATTCCCATTGCAGTAGTAAAGCCACTTAAGACCTGCATTAAAAACATTTTTGGCTAAGTTTAAAATCTTTATGCAAAGAGCTGTGTACTGCAGGGGGAAGGCAGTAAGCCCAGTTCTCAGAAACGAGAACTCATCCTTTCCTCATCAACTGAGACACTAATTTACAGAGTAGGAAGCTGAGGGGAATTCCTCCAATGAAGAATGTTTTTGCAGAGGAGTACGCGAGTTTAACCCAACACAGAAAGAAGTTCAAACGTTAATTGAACTAGACTACAACACTGCTTTGCAGTAGTCCTTGCTGTCTCCATTCATAGGTAAGGAAACTGGGGCAGAGGGAGCCCAGGTTGCCTGACTTTAGCACATCAGAAAGGGCTAGAAAACCTCAGAACTGAGGTAATCAAAGTGCCTGCGAGATGATGTCTGTGCCCAAGTTCCTGTTACAGCCAATGGAGACCCAGTCTATGGTTGGTGGAGTGTAGAGAGAGATCCAGCTGTCCACCAGCTGTCCAGCTTAGTACAGAATGCATTGCTCCATGTGCTCCTTTGAACTGCATGACCAGGCGCAGAATTCAGTCACCTATATGCTGTGAACTTAAAAGAACCCCATAAGATCGTTAGGCCTATTCCTGCCTGCACAGACAAGAAAACCAGCCTTGCATGGCTGAGGCAGCACATTTTCTCTGCAAACACTGTGGAAGACAGCCATTTGTGGGGTGTTCTGCAAGCCCACAAAAAAAACCCCAACCAAACCCTGTCCTCATTGCACTCTTTGCAGAGTTCCCAAAGTTCACATTGCTGATGATGAGCCACTACTTATGAATTAGCATATTATATAAATCATGCTCAATTATAGGGGTATATTCCTGCTCCTTAACCAGCACAATGAAAATAGAACAGGAAAAAAGAACTGCATGACTGTTTTATTTACGTAAAGAAATGTCATTAAAATTCTTTTGATTTTCCTAAAGGCAATTTTTTTACATTAGTAGGAATACAGATCTGGCCTAATTTCCTAACTGCAAATTAATGAGGATTGGAGATATTTAAATTACAGTCAGTGAACTCAGATATTTAGAAAAGGGAATATCTTTGGTGAAAGGGATGTGTGAGGAAAAATACTGCAGTGAACTTGGAAAAGCGAACTTTTTGTGGATCAGTTGTATGCTGATTTTCTATATATAGTGTTAAGATATTTATTTGGAGCACCAAATTAAAAGAGGCATTGCAATAGGAACATAAATGCATGTTTGTCAAAGCTGGGCAGAGTTGGATTTTTCTGAAGACTAAGAAGCTATTTTATTTTTTTCTTCTGTTTTGCCTTTATTTCTGTGTGTGGTTTTCAGTCGAGGTTACATACCCACCCTAATCTGCACTGTCACAGACATTAAGTCATACACTTTACTTCTCCAGTAGCGTACTGGCCCTAATTATGGCAGAGCTGCACAGAGGGAAGGGAACTGGTTCCTGGAGGCAATGTGCTGTGCAGGGTGGGAGGTGGTGGGCAGTCGAAGCACCTGTATAACAGCTGTAGCGAGTGCAGCCTCACGCAAACCCAGGCCCCCTGTCTATTAGCATCAATGCCTACCATTTCCCTGTGCTCTGCAGGGAGGCACTGCAGACACACGCTGCACAGGCACACTCTGGTATAGTGTGCTGCCTCTATGCTTCTTCCTTAGGACACCCTCCTGAACCTACTGGAACACCCGACTTCTTTTTTTCCACATTTTAAAATATGTAAATTATACCACTTTTTTTCATCTTCGTTAATGTTTTCATTGAAATATTTGGGGAGACAGGTTTGTTGAAACACTGATCATTTGAAACCTACAAGTATTTGAAGTTAAAAAACCTGTGACTTTTCAAGAAAACTCCCCTTTTTTATTATACAAATTTGCAATTTGATAAAGAAAGCTTAAACCCTTGACCGAAAAAAATTGACTTGGCTGTAATATCGGTTTTGATTATCCCTTTCAGTTGCTAATTCTATTAGTTTAACTTCTAAGCCATACCTACTGCATGAGTATTTGTGTTTCCTTGATATTTTTATCTCTAGTGATTCAGAGCAGTGCCTTGCAGACAGCCCGTTTCACACAGTCCAATATTCTACAGTTACATCCATCTTGCAAAATAATTATTACATTCTTGGAAACAGTCTGCAAAGAAATGAATGATCAAGTGAAACTTGAGGTCTGGCTTGGAAAGCAATGGGGTGATGACAGAAGAAGAAAGTGGGTAGGATAACTTTTATTGGCATACAACAGATAAATTTAATTGAAAATTTTCTAACTCAGTTTCCCTGCAGTTGGTGGGTTTTTTTCCGCTGCACTTCCGTGTGCAGAAGTCTCTTCACACTGTGAAAGCTCTTGAATAGGCCTAGAGATCTCTTGGTTTTGAGCAAAAAGAACAAATAACCACTTTTATGAATATCCTGTATGTCACCAGAATAAAGCCCAAATATTTGGGCTGCATGCAGACGTGTGGCAAAGTGGCTTCACCTTCCCTTTCCCTGGCAGTCTGGGAAGGAGCTTTCTCTGCTCCCAATTCTGTGGGACTGAGGGAAGGAACCAAAGAACAAACTTGGCTACAAGAGCTATTTACGCAGAAATATTCTGCTTATTCTTCGGAAATCACAGAAATGAAACACCAGTTCAAGACTGTGTAGATTGATTATTTCCCTGAGAGCTAGAAGCCCGCCCTGGAGTTCCTGCCCAAAGATCTTGCAGACCCCATTTCCCACAGGACCCTGTGCTGTCAGGCAGTTCCTCAAACAGTCACTTACTGCAAACAGGGAACATGGTGGGAAAGCTGAATTAATTCAACTGGAAACCTAAAACTCCTGTGGGTTAAAGGAGGTGAGTCTCTGTCAGGGCACAAAAGGTCCTTCCACAAGGATTTTCAGCCCATGTCTTCTGAGGAATTAATGGAAGTCCTGCCATGGCATACGTGGGCAGTCGGTTTTTGCACACTATGAATTAGTGACTCCTGACAAAATTGCTGTGAAGTACTGTGTTACTTATAATCTCTGTGGAGACGTGATGCTGCTTCAGTGCATGGGGCTGGAGTAGGTGTTTTCCTGAAGTCCAAATTTCTGTTATACTAACATAATGTTGTGATGTTTGTCTGTACAGCCCCTAAAAATGTGTAGTACAGCATCTCAGTATTGACAGGTGAGAAGGCATTTTTATTGAAAGCATGCAAAGATGTTGGCAATGTTTCTCAGTCTTTAGGAGTCAACTCTCACTAATTAACTATGGCCTTTGCTGATGATGACGTGTGGCAAAAAGATTATGTGTAGCTATTAAGATCAGCAGAAAGATTGGTTGGCAAGAATTTTTTGACCAAAATATGCTCAACCTACCAATGTCAGCCTACCAGCATCAAAAGAAAATGAAACACTTACAAAGATCATCCCTTTCCAAACTTGAGCTTTAATCCAGGCTGGTTCTTATAACTCTTTCCATGTGTCAAGTCAGTGTGACACACAGGTATGTGTGTAAGGTATCTGCTATAAGAGAATGAATTTGAAAACTGCCCCAATAATAATACTGTATAGTTACTGCATACGGCAAATGTTAATGTGAGGTAAAAAATAATGAAATAAATTTAAGTTGTATGGTAGAGCTTGATATCTTTGTCACTTTTAGCTGTGGAAACTTATATTTTTGCTAAGGCTAAATAGTGTTGAGCTAGTAAGACAGCAGAGAGAATGGGTAAGGGGCAATTAATGCAAAAACACTTGCTCTGTTGTATTAATGAAGAATTCATCAGGAAGATCTTAAATTTTCTCTAGAGATTAGTTGAACTAGCATGCATGTTCTTACAGATGAGATACATTTTTATAACTTTCAGGAAAAAATCTTCCTCAAAAAACATAAATAATTATCAAATGAAAACTAAATGCTGACAAATTCACTAAGATTTTGGGGACAACCTGTTAATTGTCTATTTAGGTAATGTAAAATAGCAATAAAATATTAAGCACTGCTGTAGCCACAGTTCCCAGGCATTGAACTAGTTATATATATTTGTTTATTTAATTTAAAAAATAAATTTATTTCTAGGCAGGTTGTCTCTGATTCCCAAAACTGTTCAAAGTCATGATCATCCATCTTCGCCTGGGAAAATTTCCTACATATAAACTTCACTGTTTCAGGAAAACCCCTGCTGAGGTCCTGAAATGCTTAGGTCCTGAAATTATGACCTAGACATTTTTACTGCAAGGCTTTATACAATGATTATTGACAAACTGTATAAATAAAAAAATAATTAGCTGAAGGGATTTACCTAAAATTCTGTAACAAATGGGAGACCATTTTCTATGGCAAAAAAGAAGCACTGCAGCCCAGTGGAGCCAAGCCCACCCTCCTGTCCCTACTCTTCTTTGCCAAGGCCATGTTTCTGCTCTCCCAGCAATTTCTCCATTTTTTAAATGGAGGATTTAAATTTTTCTATTTATCTCTTTCCTTCTCTGTATGGGAGAAAGGCTATCCTGGTCGAGGAACAGAGGAAATATGCCCAAGTCTAGGGTGGGCAGACTGAGTCCCACTCATAGACCCACTAAGCCTTTGGTTGCTTAAGCTAATTTTTGCTGCTCTGGGATTCACAGGTCTGAGTATAGGACAGGGTGAATACAAAGGTGTCCCACCTCCCCTCTCTCACTGGTACATTTAGCTCTCCTCAGCTGGAGAAACTGTGTTAAGGAACAGTTTCAATTTGGCTGAAAAGAGGATGTGATAGAGGAAGGAAAGGAAAATCATGAAATAGTTCACTTTTGTAGCATTTGAGGTAACAACAAGGATTTGGAGACTAGGAAATTTGATTCATTCTTTCATTTGCAAAGTCATCTATAAACAGCGCACACACACACGCACCTCTCGCTCTATATATATATAAACAAACATTTTCCCACTGGGTGCATTTTGATCTGCGTGCCCATGATCTCACACACTTGACCTGAGTTCCAGGTTCAAAGTTAGAGTGTAAAGACATCCAATGCATTCAATGCAGTTACAGTCACTTATATCAATTTATTCTGGTGATAAAGAACCATTAATTGTTTAGGGGAAAAAAAGGAGCAAAAAGTGATGTTCAAATGTCCTGGGAAATTTGAGTATATTGAACTGCAAATACTGGTAAGTGGAGACAGTGACATGTCTAAAGGGTCCCAGAGGAATCAAGATGTTGGGAAGAAAGAATAATCTTGGTCCTGCAAACCGCTTCATTGTGCAGCAGCTCTGAGCCCAGTGCAACAGAAGCTACCCCAGAGAGCTATGCAGAGCAAAATCTGTGAGGAGAGCAGCCAGGAGACACATCTCCTCCTGCTCATGCAGGCAGCTAAGCACAGAGCTCAGAGGGGCTGTCACTGTCCCCGTTCTCTTTTAGTGAGGCTCCTCAGCAAATTGTGTTCAGGAAGTGTCGACCTAGAGCTTCATGAAAAATTAAATTGCAACTTCTGTGAATCTCTGGATCTTGTTAGCATTGGGCCTCAGTCCTCTAGCTTTTCTGTCTCATAGCAGACCCTTTTCGTCTAACTGCTTTCTGTAGAAAGTGGGGATGGTGCTTTTCAGTGGCTGTTGCCAACTGGATGCTAACAGAATTTCAGCACACATATAGTGATGTACTGGTCTTAATCCAAACAACATAATCCCTCCTGCATAAAATTGGATGGATAGTAAAACATAGTTTAGAAAAGCTAAGAGACTGATGTTTTATTTTTAGATATAAATCCTACTGTTAAAGGGATTTACTATAAGAGGTCAAATTGTACTTAGTATTCATAGCTGTTGAGTCACTTTGTGAGGTAGAAAGTAGAGTTAGAGCCTGGGTGATCATTCTTCACCAGCAGCTGGTCTCCCTTACTAGCTGATATTTCATATTAAATTGTAGTCCCTGTGTTTCACCAAAATGAGTTGCAGTTTATATCCTACATTTACCTCATGTCCTTTAGTCAGCTCATTGTGAAATGGCACAAAAGCAGAGTGAGGGAAGCAGCTGTGATATTTGTGCTCTTCAATACAGACAACGTATTTGCAAGCAATTACTTTTCAGCATCTCTTCTGAATTTATATCCTCTATGCCCATCAGAGATGACAAATTAATTAATATATTGGGTAAGATAATGTAGTAAAAACCAAGTACCTTCAAATCCAGAGGTCAGTTTGGGGGATTTTCTGTTTTCCCAAAGAAAAAAGAACAAAGCTTTAAAAGTTATTTCTTTCTTTTTAAGAAGCCCTTCCTAAATAATCTGTCTTTTCTTTTTGCTTTTTTTAATTTCTAAGAGATGGAGATGCCAGATGTGCACCCTGGGATAGAAGATGCCACCTTCCAAATCATCAAAACATCACAAGAGCAAGCATTAGTTTATCTACCAAAAATTTAGTATTTCCTTCTACAACTAGTTCTGAATTTCATAAGCTCTTCCTGAAAAAATTTATGCCAGGTTTTCTTTTCTTAATACCTTCCTTGTCATCTTACCAGCTGGGGCTTGACATCGTGGGACAGAGAAGTGATATGGGGAAGGGAAGGTCTATGGGTGTGCAGAAGTATATGGGAAGTCATATCTTGCTATGCAGTTCACAGATTATATGTCTCATCGCCTAAGTCTCGTGAAGAAACCTGTGTCAAGGCTGCCTGTTTGGAATTTGCCTGGAGAAGGATATGTGAACACCACATAAAGCATAACTACTGCACTATTTCATCAAGCTACATTTCTCTACATTTTAATGTAGCTAAGTCTTGAATATCTCGATTTTTATTCCTTTGTATTGACAGAAAGTTCACATATATGTAAGCAGAGAGCAAAGCTTCAGCTGTTCCCAAAATGAAGTTCTTTCTAGGAAGCCTTACTATACATAGAGCTTAACTTTGCTTGTCTGTATCAATAAAAGACTCAGTTTCTACCTCGTTATCTTTTCTGATAACCAAATAAGTTTAAACCTCAAAAACAGTTAGTTTATCAGAAAAATTACAGGAAACAATTTGAATTAGGTAGTTACAAACACTCTTCTTTTTCTGTAGACAAAAAGTAAGTCAGATATTCACCTGACATAAATTCACATACCTTTACTGACTTCAGATCCAATGAATTATGTTGCTGAAGGAATTTGATTTGTTTGAATCCATATTTACTATCATAGAAATTAGAAGGAACTCCCTTGAAATGCCTCAAAGTTACACCAATATATAGTTAGGGTTATCAAAATTGGTCTTGGAGTTTTATGTCTGCTCCTGTGGAAAATGATATCTTTATTATCTGCCAGGAGTTTAGGTATAATACTCTTAAGCTAAAGAAAGAACAGTCTAGAGACCATCTGCCAAAGCAAAGCTTAATGTAAAACAATAGTCCTGAGTTCTAGGCAAGAAATACATCTATGGATATATCCCGATCAGCACTTTCCGGGGTTAGATGTCCAGTCCATCTTTGGGTGATTGAACATCACAAGGTGCCCTGTTACTGCATCTTAGACAACTTCAAAAATCTTGGCTTGTGGTTGGTTATTTATAATATTTACCATGTCCAGAATGCATGCCCTGTTCAGATGTCTACTTGCAGATTTTTTAATTGTTATGATTTGTTACATATATTTCTATGTAATCTAATTAGAAACTCTACAACCCTAGAAAATTCATCCTTCAATATCTTATTTCACATTCTAACAGACAAAAACAAGATCTAAATCTTTACGCAGACATGTAACTTCTACAAGCTCCCTCAGCATCCAAGGTTTGACAACTAGGAGAGAACTCCGAGGCTTGGTTTTTGCTTTAAAGTTCATACAATTTTATCAAGGTGTCATGTTAGATCAGTCACGAGGGAGGCTGAAGATGCAGCTTGTAAGAAAGGATAATAGGAATTTGCCAACCTTTGGCTTGTTTCTGTTACAATTAATGCCAAGGCTATTTCTGACTTGGATGCTGTTTCTCAGTTAGGTTGTTAGCACATTTTCATCTGATCTTTTTATTGACAACTCTATTGTTTTTTTACTCAGAGGAATAGTTGCAGTAATCAGAGCAATGATTCCTTCCTTGCTAGAAAAAAAATCACTAAATTTTTTCTTATTTAAGCCATCTTCTTTTATATCCTAGTTCCTCCTTAGTAGGTTTATAGAGAAAATGTGAGATTTAATCATTGAAAAAAGCAACAAACCTTCTTGAAAACAAGGTACATAATTTCATGGATGCTGGGTGGGCTTTTAATGAAAGAGCTTCTTTCATTTATGTGTAACATCAGTAGGAGAGAGTGGAGTGTGTAGGTCCTTTTCTCCCTAAGCTCTGCCCTCAGGGGAAAAATTTGAATTACAAAAAAAATGAGGAGGTGTGATTTCATTTCCTTTTCACATCTGAAGAACAGTGTGGGGTCAAGAGTCTTTATTTTATTTGCTTAGTGAGTGATATAGAAAATGTGCTTTCTGAAGAACACGAACACTTCAGTAAAACAGAGATCCATACAAACGAACTTTCTTTTCAAAATGAATCTCCACTCAGTGTTTTCCTCCTACTCAGATACAAATCCTAGTAAGCCATGTCAAAGGTTGGAAATTCAAGAACACATTGGGCATTTATTAATTATTTGCTTTATTATATATTCTGCAGAATGAGGAAGATATCTGCTTTATTTCCTATAAATATGCAGACTTCAGACTGTCTTGCTATTATCCTACCTGAATGGACAGAGCTAAATCAGAGGAAGCTCTTAGTGCAAAAACAAAAGGAAACAAGACCACTGCAAACACCAGGTACTTCAAAGAACGAAGGTGAGCTGCTATTTATCCTCGAGTGGCACGAGGGAACAGTGAGGACCTGAAGCAGAATAACCTACCTCCCAACAAGCTAGGCCTGCAGCATCATCATCGCTGAATTTAGGATAAAAACAGATTTTAAAACCTTAGAGATGCTGAGGTAGGGAAAAGGGAGAACGAGTGGGTTTTAAACATGCTGACAGATACCGGGAGCAAGTGAAAGGCTGCAGCAATTTGCTGCCAGATTCACAAAGGCAAGGAAGCAAGTATCTGGGTGGACAAAGCTTAGAGAAGCTGGCCAGGAAAGATTGGGATGCAGGCTAAGCATGGAAGCTCATTGCTGGTCTAATCCTTTTGTTTTATGCACTGCAGACATAGAGTGACATAATAACATTTTTGCTATACAGAAACTGGTTTTGAGCCTCTGAAATCAAATATTCATGGGTTTATTAGCTGTATCTGTCATTGACACATATCTTTGCTGTGTTACGGTGCTGGAATAAGAGGTAGGAAGTAGAGGAGGATGCACGCAGCTCCGCTCCTGCAGCGATCAAGCTATGTCACCTGCCACAAGAATGCTGAAGTTGCACCTCTCACTCAATGAGATAAGCTAAAGGTGTAAAAAACCCACATAACTACAACTGTGCCTCTTCCCATATGATTTTTCGCAGGAGTGGCTGAATTCCAGTTCTGTATTTTCTCAGGTAGCAATATCCTACTTCCCAAGGTGTACCTTGGTTCCTAAAGGGTGCTATTTTAAATTTTCCAGTGCATTGATAGTAATGCATTATTATCATTCCTATGGTCTAGACCCAATCCTTTCGTAACAAAGGTAAATTCTTAGTGTTGTTAATGGGACTGTTCAAATGAATTTTTAACCCTGTGAAGTCCTTTAATTTTTAAATGCTGCTGCTTTTTATTAATCTTTCACTTGCAAGCTAAAAATATATACTACCTGTATCCAAAATCAGAAAAACTGAGCTCGATCACAAATTGCGCTTAGTATTATAACATCACAGTAAATATATGTTATGTTTCTTTAATCTAGGAAAATGTACTGTAGAACACTGCACATGCCATTCTTTTAACTGTTTATACACAGGGTCCTCTGGAGGAATTTGATGTATTTGTTTCACTTAACCCAGGCATGATTCAATTTCTCGCATTCTGAACAGCAGGCACAGATCTATATTTCTTTTCTTTATTTCATTACTAGCTGATAATTTTATTGTATTTCATTTTGAGATTCATCTCATGAACACAGTATGTGTTTTGCATTCAGCAAGATCTTTCTTATTTTTAGATCTTGCCTGATTCACAGTAAGCTTTAAAATAAAAAATCCATCCATCCACCAAGTACCTTTTGTTCTCAGAACCATTTAAAATCAATTTGTGATCGTCTCCACTCAATCTTTTTCTTCAAAACTGATAATATTTTCTACATGAAAATTTGCTGACTTGAGAACAATAATATATGCTAAATCTATACATGCGTTTTTCTTTTTAATTAGTTTTATTATATCTGTACATTTTCTTATCAGCTTCTTTGAAGATAGGATTCTATCATGAAACACTCAGTACAAAAGAACAAATAAAGGGCCCACTCATTCCCTCTGTGACTGTACATACTGGAAAAGAGATCTCAGCTTGGGTAGCTGTATGGAAAAGCACTCCAACTTCCCTTTCTCAGGCTAATGTAAAAGTCTTGGATTTTGCTCTCTAAGGTTCTGGGAGGAACAAGGGCAAGACATGTTTTCTTTTTGTGATCTCAAGCAAGCTGCTCTGTCTTCCAGCTCATGAAGCATTCTCAGTCTTGTCCTCAGCAAAGCACTTTAAAAGATGGTGCTGGCAAGCACCCTTTGGTTATTTCTAAACTGAAGTATAAACACTGAGTATCCCATCTAAAACATGTTAATGACCACCTGGATCATGGTTTGGGGATATCCCAAGACCCATGTCTGCAGCAGCCATCGCTGTCAAGAACATGCTCCGTGATGAAATTTACTTCCACAAAGAGAACTGCAAGACTGCCTCCGAACTGTGTTTCAGCTTGATGCTCATTCAAATTCTCAAAGTTCAAAATCTTTTACTGTTACAGTGGAGGAAAGACAAGATAACAGGTTAGGAGATGCTGTGATTTTATTTTCTTTTTCTTCAGTCTGTAGACTATTCAGACAATGTTTGGAACTGGAATAGAAAGTGAACTAGAAATAGGACAACAAAATTCTCCTACAATCTCATTCTCACGCATGACAGTCACACTGCAGATTAATGCCATAGGAAAGTAATACTGATATCAAATGTTTGAAATACCAAAAACCAAAGTAATTTAAACGTAATTTTTCTTCAGTCCAGATGCTCTTTTTGTAACACAGCATGTCATTAGCATTTATTCACATATAGCAATGTTTTAGTATTTAATGTTGTTTGAATGCCTGGCAGTGATGACATTTTTTTAGATTAATATATGGATGCAGGCACTGGGGAATATATACCTTGGTTTTCAGGGTTCTTAACAGTAGCTAAGATTACTAATAAGAATGTATATATTCATTCATATTTATACAGAGGACAAGTTGATAAAACATTGAAAAAAAACATATACAGAAATAAATGTTCTGAAATACATGATCTTGACTTATATATTGTTTTACCAATTTTTCCTGGCAATCCCCAAAATGTTAACCAGGTTAACCACTATTTTTAAACAGCTGGCATACAGTACTGCATGTACCTTAATGAGGTTGCGTGCTCACAAAGGCCCATGAGGTTGTAACTCTGTTTAGACACCCCACGGAGAACACCAGCGAGCTCACGAGGTTTTTCTTGGGTCTAGCATTTTAGAGGCTGCCCTGCCAAATTTGCAAAGTTTACACAAGGTTTTCAGCTCAGGAGTACAGGCTTCCAGAGTTTGTCCAGCCTTTCCTTACCATGCAGACAGACTGACAATATTTCAACTCTTTGGCACATAAGCCCATCCTGAAGAGAAACTGTCTGCAGAATAATTTAAGAGGTAAGTCATATGGACAATCAGAGATCTGAATCTTAAATGCTTTTGCCTGCTCTATTTTATTTAGCAAAACAGACACAACCTGTACCTACTGGAGGATCTGACAGGTGACTCTCTTGTGACTTAACAAACTCTTTTCTTTCAGCTCACTTGTAGCAAGACACATGAAGTACATTGCCTAGAGTTTACATTTGTTCTTTTCATCAAAAGGACAATATTTCATCTTTCATCCATGTAAAAGGACCAAAATGAGTATTGTTTGTAGACATACTACAGTCATATGAGCTTGGTTGTCCAAATGTGGCCAATTGATTCTTTTATTGTAAAAAATATAATTTTTGATGGGAAAAAAAGACAATGCAGTGAACTACATAATGTAAGTTGTCAACTTGCTTTTCAGGCCTTTGTCTCTATCAACTGGTGCCAGTAGCACTGCTCAGTAGGAACATCTGTAAGCATTTGAAGATGTAAATGATGTAGTCAGTTGAGTGCAACAAAGAAAGATAACTTTATCTTTCACATGGCTGTTGCTGGGGTCTATCAAGCTCAGACTGTGTATCTTGGCTAATTATACCTAACATGCTATACCTATTTGCTCGAAGCCTAAATTAATTTTTCCTTCTTCATGGAAAAACAGATGTTTAAAAGGATATTTGAATAGCAAGCTCAGCATAGACACATTACTGTATAGCATTCAACTATGTAAAGTTACATAGTTATATGCTGAAAACTAAGAGTACAGATCGTGTTTCTTATACAGTGTGATTGACTTGATACGTAACAAAGCAAGCAGAAATCATATACTTCGAACTGCAACTCTGGCAATTTTAATGTTTTTTATAAAATTTTGTTGTCACAGTATCAGGGCACCTCTTGGATTTTCCTATTAGGTGTCAAGGGAATTTTAAATGGAAGAAAACCTAAAATGAAAGAACGTTCTGGGACAGATTTGTGTTATAGGGCTTTTATACATTAATTGTACCTCATTGGTCTTCTGGATGTTAGTGCAAGACCTCAACAGAAACCTGAATACTGAAGACCATGACAAAGAGAAAACTATAAGAAATATATGAGTAAAGATAGTAACTGACACAGGGATGAAGTTCTGCTAGGGAAGGAGAGTCAGGAGCTATCAGGTCCTCAGTGCAATCTCCTAGTGAAGGAGCTCTGTCCAAAGCTCCTCTGGAGTCCTTGTAAAATGAAGGTACTAGGATTTGTTTCTTTACAAACACTGTCAGTGTGCTTTGCTAGACATGCAGTGCTGGGAGAGGGACCTGGCATTTTGTGAGGGCACAAGCAGTGAAGATGAGGTATGATGCATTTTCTGAGAATAATCAGAGGAAAATCCTGATCTGATGCCACTTCAGTAAAATGTAGTGAACATTTAACATTTTGGAGCAGACTGTTTACTTAATTGTGTATTTGGTTGTATTTCCTTTACCTTAAAAAATAGACACATTTAGCATTGGTTTTTTTCACCTTTTTTTTTTTTTTTTGGCAGCACGCATTTATCAGTGTTTTACATCAGTCTCTAATCTGGATTAGGCCTCCTAGGCAGTGTTAGAGCATAAATGTTAAATAAAAATCATACAGAAATCCTATCTACCTCAAATATTATTTAAGATATAAGAATATTGTATATGTAAGATATAGAATATAGTATATTTTGAGGACTGTCATACCTTTTTTTTTTAATTGCTTTCTGCTTTGATCAGTATTTCCCATTGATAGAAAAGGTAAAAGGTTTACATATCTGAAATGTGGCATGGACATGTGGGTTCTGACCATGAACTCCAGCATCAACTTGTGATAAGAATCTTAGCCTAGCCTACGTTGCCTCTTCAAGTATATTGTCCTAGGCCAGTAATTACAGTCTTTTGTACAAGACCTACTTCATCATACTATTTTTATATAATGTATATTTTTATCTTGGCTTTGAAAGATCAAATCCTGTTTGTCATGTAAATTCTGCCTTGTGAATGCTTCAGTGACTTAAAGGAACATTACAGCTCCTAAGAAACTGAAGCAGCAGTATTTTTTCTGCAATTGCCATGTATAGACACTTTTCTTCCAAATCCCTCTGACTGAAAAAGGTGGTGGGGGTAGAAGGAAGAACATGCCATAGAATCATAGGATCATAGAATCTTTAGGTTGGAAAAGACCTTCAAGATCATCAAGTCCAACCTTTAACCTAATAACATTAATACCATCACTAAACCATGTCCCTAAACACCTCTTCCACACCTCCAGGGATGGTGATGCAAACATCTGCCTGGGCAGTCCCTTCCAATGCTTGGCATCCCTTTCGGTGAAAAAATTTTTCATGCAATTTGAGGCCATTTCCTCTTGTCCTGTCAGTTGTCACTTGGGAGAAGAGATCAACACCCAACTTGCTACAACCTCCTTTCAGGTAGTTGTAGAGAGCGCTAAGGTCTCCCCTGAGCCTCCTCTTCTCCAGGCTGAACAACACCAGTTCCTTCAGCCGCTTCTCACAGGACTTGTGCTCCAGACCCTTCCCCAGCTCGGTTGCCCTTCTCTGGACACACTCCAGCACCTCCACATTTTTCTTGTAGTGAGGAGCCTAAAACTGAACACAGGATTCGAGGTGCGGCCTCAACAGTGCCCAGTACTGCGGGATGATCATGTCCCTTGTCCTACTGGCCACATTCTTCCTGATGCAGGCCAGGATGCTGTTGGTCATGGCAAGGTTACAATAAGACCTATTCACAAATGAAACAACTTAAACAGATTGTATTTTATTCTATTTGGAGGAAAAAAATGCAGAGATTAGTATTCGTGATACACAGGCTAAATATTCAATTCAGAATCAGAATTTAGGTGAGGTCCTTCTCCCATTTCTTTTTCTGTTGAACCTTTCACCTGGGAAGTTTGAACACAGGTTGCTTCAGTCCTAGGGATCCTACGGTGAGTCACAGTTACAGTTCTTCCTGTCCAAGATCCTTTTGGCCTCTAGGCATGTTGCTTCAGTCCTGTTGGGATCACCCAAGCCTGTGAGCAGCAGCAGATACAAAAAAGTGGTGTTTAAACCTGTTGTTTAAGAAATCAAGCAAACTGAATGTCCAAAGTCATGCTACAAAGAAATTGTTCAAGACAGACGAATTCTCATCAGTTCTGCTCGTTTTCACCAACTGCAAATCTAAGTGAGTGTATTCTTTTGTACTGGTACAGATGCTGGGTATAATAGATCTTTTGCACATGTTCAAGTAACTAAATCTGTTTTCCTTCTACTCTGAGTACAGTATCTGCTTGGAATGAAAAGATGCTACAATTGTAGTAGCCCTGGTCTTCATAAGTTCAGCAGCTGTTTTGAGATGCATACACGCAGCTTATTTTTAAACATGAAAAACAACTGGGAGGAGAGCAAAGGAAAATGCAGAATTCAAATTGATTACCAGAGTACGTTATAAATAATATGTAAAACAATGGTATGCAAATGTACCATGGTATCACATAGTTATAATACATTGCAACAAAAAAACATTTTATTTAATTACAGACCATTGAAAATGAGTCTCCAAAGCTAGGCAGAATTTCAGAAAAAGTTAAATAGTGTTTTAGTGTTTCCTAGAAGGGGCAACTGCATTCTCACTTACTTCCTGATCTGAAGGAAAACTTAGGGATTATAAAAGACATTAGAGGAGCGAAACTCTTCTACTTGCGAACAAAGCAATGAGTCTGGACAAAAATCCCATAATTTCCTCTGCATTTCCAGGATTTAGGATCTATCTCTCAGGTTTAGGAAGATTGCCTAGTTCCACAAGTAAATTACTATGTGTCACACAAGCTTATGGGATTCTGTATGCTTATGTTTAAGACCAATGATAAAGTCTTTGAAATGATCACCCAGCTGCAACTGTAGTGTTGAAAGTGATCTGCTGAAGTGAGAAAAATTATCAGCAACATGTCTATTACATTTAAATGATGTAGGCTGAACTACACACACATCCCGAATTCTGTGGCTAGGTTTCTCAGAAAAATATGCTGTATAAAAGAAGCTTTCCCTGATATCATTTATGTAAAATAAAAACATTTGAAAGACACTTTTAATAAGTACATATGAATGAAACAACAATAGTTTTTACCTTGTCAGATATGACTCAGCAAGCACACTCTTCTTATTCCATACAAACCTGCAATTCCTCTTCCGGTTTAGGAAAAACGTTTTGAAATATCCTAATTGGACAGTTGGGTACATCTATGAATTCACCATTTGAGTTCCTATTAATGTTATCTTTAATTGCAGAACAGTCACAGTGGATTAGGTTTTTCAGAAGATGAAATCCACATGTTGGTAAATTAGGCTGTTACATTTCTTACTTCTTCAGTGTTAGTTAGTGGTTAATTCATATAGCAGAATTAAAACTAATATTGAAGTTGACTAACTGGTTCCTCAGTTACTATGCATCAGTAAATTTCAAATGTAAGCTGTATTTTGTATAAATCTGTGGGAATAGGCATTGTGTTGAAAACTTTTGATATTAGCATCTGTCAGCAATTTATTTTGATGGCTAACCTTTTTATTTTTTTTTTTTTAGCTTATGGTAGGATATGAAGATGGATCATGAATACCCAAATAGAAAATCCTGAAAGAGAGGAATCCTTTCCAGCAGCTGATTTAAGTATGACCTTAAACACAGTAGTCAGTCAGATCACTCCTCTACCACAGTTGAACCTGGACGGAATTTGAAAGAACATTTAAAATATGACAACAAGATATTATTATACCTTTTTTAATGAAGATTTTCTGGTTGTGGTCCATTTTGTCTTTCCAGTTCTAAGTTATTTCAGTCTGGAATTGAATGTCCTCAGCTCCCGAGACACATCGGCTGCCATGTTGCATTGCAGGATTGACCCCTGCATTCT
This sequence comes from Eurypyga helias, assembly GCF_000690775.1. Taxonomy (NCBI): domain Eukaryota; kingdom Metazoa; phylum Chordata; class Aves; order Eurypygiformes; family Eurypygidae; genus Eurypyga; species Eurypyga helias. The sequence goes on along the minus strand of NW_010237623.1, from coordinate 14,632 downwards.
GGATGACACCAACAGAATTGTTCGAGTCGTTTGACATTAAAATAATGTTCAGTGACTCTGTCATTTTCAAGCAATTTCCTGAATAATTTCAAATCTATTAATATACAGGAAACTGCTGCTTAACAAAGGTTGGATTCAGTGAATCCAGGAGCACCAGCTAATTATTAACTTCCCTTATTATCTGAAATGAAACCTGCTATGATACAGACTCATTTTCAATACCAGATAGTAAGGAAGATGGAAGCAATGCACATAACTGACATCCTTGTCTGAAATATTGCAGTGATCTTATATTTTCCTGATAATCTGATACTTCACATGGAAAAAGAAAGCTAAGCCAAATAAATATTACTATACCAGGCATAGGAGAGTTTGCTCCAAAACCTCATAGAAACATGGAAGGGAATAATAAGCAAATTGCAGCCAAGCCTGTACAAAATAGGAAAAGAATTATCTATTGGAGTTTAAACAAGAATTGCTTCTTTACACTTGCAGCCTGACTTGTTAATTGATCCTATTGATTTCAGTCACAAAAAGCCCAGGTAACATTTTCTTTCTTTGGCAGACTTCTTGATTGGAATCGAAAACAGAAGAGCTAACTAATCAATAATAGGCACAACTTAGATCCTGTGACTACCTCTTTCAATATTACCCCTATTTTTGTTTTCTTAATGACAGTATTAAAAAACAAAGATAAGACTACATACAGCTTAACTTCTTAAGGTTCTGACCTCCCTTAAAAATTATACCCAATGCATTTTGAACTTACCTATTATGCTTTAGACAGCTAACAATTCCAGCTGTGAAGTGCATACCTGATTATTTTTTCATGGTGTCTTACAGTATATACACTAAAAGGTGTCTGTGCCAAGGTACTTTAAGCTTGCTGAAAAGATCATTGCTTCACTGAAGTGACTGACTGACTACATACTGTGAGCCAGTAAGAACTGGATCATTAAAGATTTTATTTTCAGCAGCCAGAACAAGGAATGATGCTGGTGGATTGAAAGATATGACATATTGTTGTACCTTGATGAATATTGAAGATTGACTCTTCAAGAAAAAATTAAGACTACAGATGTTCCCATGTCAAAAAATAGATAAGCCCAAGGGGCAAAAGGAAAGGAAACCATGAGATAAAAATTGAACTGTTGAAACGTGGTGAGTGAAATGTGGTGATATTGTAGTCATTATACTGTTGTCAATTAGATTAGCAAGTAGCTCTGGAAATGGTATTGGATGAAGTAGTAATGGAAAACTTATTTTAACTGCAACCAATTGGCTTACAGCAAATTAGATAACGAGTGACTTGAGTTTTGAACTCAAAGGTGGTTTTCTCAAACTCTGAACTTCGGGATAAATACCTAAAATAAGCTAAATCATTCTTTTCTTACAAGCACTATCTCTGAAAGGCAGAAAAAACCAACAGCTGTCATTGAATTTTTCCAGATGCTTCTGAAGGAATAGAGAACAGGCATCTCTCTCCTTCTTTAAATAGGCAGACTCTGAATGCTTCTTTCATAACAATTTCCAGCACTCACAGAGGAACTCATAGAAAAGCATCAGGCTTCTGGTCAAGCGACCAGTTTTAGCATTTGGTGTGGGGAAGGGGAAAACAATAGAGCACGACAACTTAAGGGCAAGCACCTTGAGAAAGTCTGGTCTGAATACCCAGTTCAGCGAACATAAGCCCGGGACCAAGTAACAAAAACATGACCATGCACAAGAACAAGGCAAATTACTTTGTGGCCTTCAAAGCATGGCACGTCTACTTCTTTACCTTCTGTGTATGCTGGGTACTGTGTGGTTTCTGGTAGGAGCTAGAAATCATGTTTGTAGTTTCCATTTGACACTGCCATAAAAAATCTGGCAGTTCTTCAGTATGTGTAGTTAATGTTAGGTCTGCAAGAAGCAGGAGAATGTGCCAGACACAGAAAACTTATTAAAACATAACTCCTCATCTCTATTCAGAGTTGAATCAATCTAAATAAAGGCTCGACTTTATGCCACAACTTCAAACAAGATAGTGCTCTTAGGGGTATTCTTAATCTAGTCACAACAGGACAGATACAAAGGTCCATTAGCTCAGTTTTTATTTAAAATTAATTGATATAAACTAGTCTGAAGTTTAAATACATACATCCATACATGCTTTGTGTGTACATATCTAAGTTGTTTTTTCAAGTAACATAAATTAAACTGGTACATCTTTTAATACAGGAAAAAATTTACTTTGTAGTTAAAAATAAGGCACTGAAATTCTGTTGTGTTATTGTCTCCCAGAGAGCAGGAAAGAAAACAGTAATAATAGCCATGAGTTAAAGCTGTGGTAGCAGGTTTCAAACTGGTGCATCTGTATAAGTTCACGAAAAATATGGCTGTAATAATTGCAAGATCATACTGTCCAGTATTTATTACAGTGGTGATGTACTGATGGCACAGTAAAATTTTATAAAACTCGCACTGTTTAATCCATTTTTGTTGTCTCTTTAGATGGTGGCTATACTTCAGATGCATTGCACTGCTGACAAACAAGTGGAGAATGCAGAATACCGTTTCTGTTAGTAGCTTTGCGACAGGGTTTTCTAACTCTTAACGTAGTCAAAAAGACTTTGCATGAATGTGCAGTCAGGCTGGAGACAAGGAACCTGAAATGATTTCTTGTAGCTGCAATAAGAGCAATTCAGTCAGGGTTTACACTTCATTCATCTCATCTTTGAGAATTCCACATATTATTTAAAAATGTAGGTCTTAATGACATTTTACCGTAAAGGGAAATGGAGAAAAGAGTTTGCGTACAATATAAAACTGTTTCAGCTGCGAATTCTCACCCTTTATTTTGAGGAATCATAAATGGAAGTTTGTTTTGAGTTCATTAAATGCATTTTCCTACAGTTCAGTTCTGTATTTCTTGTGGAAGAAATATCAACTTCTAGAAGACCTTTTACTATTCAGAAACTAGGTCACTGTAGAATAAAGATATTTCCTAGGCTTACCGTAGCAAGCAATTTGGCACAGCAGAAACAGATCAGTTATAATTTATGTCTCCCATATAGAGAATTTGAGAAGGGATGTTCTTTCATAGTAGACTTGGCCTCATCTCTTACACCAAATGTTCATTGTGTACAAGATACAAGGCCTTTTGTGTTTCCATGAGGGATGGGGATGGAGCTGGAATAAATCTTCACAATGTAGTTTCTCTTTGGTGAGTAGATGGTGTGAATCTTCATATGTAGATTTCAGAAAAGGAATTTTTTGTTTGCGTGCACCAAAGCTAGTCTTTCAACTGAACTGATGCCCATTAAGTCAGGATGACTAGAAGATTTGCTTCAGAACTGAGCTACTGCTCTGAAGCAAAATGTTATAGATGCAGATGGTGGGCACTGCTCATATGAAAGAATAAGGTAGTAGGCTTAGTAATTGATTTAATTACATGGCAGCATGAGTATGCTAATTTTTATTCACTTTTTATAACCAGTTTTTCTGCATCTTATTTCACTTCATTTTTTCTTACTTTTATTTATTTGTAGAAAACAATAAGAAATTATACCTTACAGCATATCCTATCTTAAAGTATCCCCAAATCATCAGTAGGCAAGAATTAGGTGCACTGAGATTGCTACCAGCCTTGCTGACTAGCGTATCAATTTACCTGTGTTTTCTGGGATTGAGGAGTGTCTTTTTACACTATATACATCTGAATGACATGTAGTACACTGACTGTCAGCACCTAGCGGAAAAGTCCTATAAAATGTGAAAGCTAATAATATATCATTCTGTAGAGGACCAACCAATGTTTTGGTCATCTGTAAGAAAAAGATAGGAATTCTTTTTAGATACAATGAATAGCCACACTTACGTCTTGACTACCTGTACAAATAAAAATGGTGGTAGTAATCATGTTTGCATTGCAAAGGCTGATTAAGGATACAGTCTTTTTCATCTTTGAATGTTAGGGAATGAAAAACATGCAATCATTTTTGTCAAGTGACAAGACCTTTGTAGGAGAACAGTAGTTGTTCTTCAGGAATAAGTTGACAGGAGAACACTGCCCTTTATCCTACATGGAACAACATGTATGAAAATTATTTTTTATTGCTGAATTCATAAGAATTAATACAGACCATATACATTTCTTAAAGGAAAATTAACATATTGACAAGAAGACAGTAAAACTTACACCCTAAGATATGACTCAATCCAATCCCAACTGAAAGAATTAGAAAGACTCCCACTTACTCAAAAAGGATTCAGTCAAGCCATTACGGAGGCAGGCTTTTGAAGTTCAAGTGATTTGTTATTAGAATGAAATTTTCAAACCATTACCAAATTAAAAAGTAAATTTTTTTTAAAAAGCAACATTTAAGTAAACAGCTGAAAATCTGTAGCAAAAACTGGTAATCTCAGTGCAGCTTTTTAATCAGATTTTATTGCAGCAGACAACAAAATTGATGGTACACAGCTCATGGTATAATTGTCTCAAATTACTGATATGATTGAAACAGAGCAGAAGCACCATACTTCTGCTGCTTGTCTGTCCAAACACTGTTTCTAAACTACTATGCACTTCTAACATAATACAGGACAGACTACTTCCATTTTTCCAGCCAGGCTGTAGGAACCCTGGAGCTGCCAAAACAGAGCAGTTTATCTATCCATCCCCTAATGATGACATGTAATATATACCATTAGGAGAAGAAAGGCTGCCTTCACTGCTTGGTGGTGCTTCTGGTCTGGATTGCATGAATACTTTTCAGAGGAAGACAAAGGGTTTTTTTAATCTATTTCCTGAAATCAGTTATCAGTTTAAAACAGCACCAGAAATTTATTTGAAGTGTCCAGGGCACTAATGGCAGGATCTCTTCAAATATTTATATTGATAGAGTTTCCTTATTTTACTCACATGCAGTTCTACAAGGTTATTACCCAGCAATAATTGCAAAATCAGTGGTGAAATGACTGATTTTTTAAACTATTGAATAAAATAATAATAATAATAATGATGATGCATAAGATTAACACCAAGTCCCTAAAGTGGGGTGTAAATAGGAGTACAATCAACAATAAAAATATTGATTGATTAAATTTTTTAGACAGTCGGAGGCTTTTAACGACATGCCATATGATTTGCCTGAACCTAAAAGGTTGCAATTAGAGTTCCTCATTCTGCAAGGAATGTGGAAGAGGAAAACCGCATCACAGAGAGAATAAAAATATTCAATTGCCCTGGATTTATTTAGAGGTAAAATTTGCAAAATGTGGAAAATTGAGCTCTTGCTGATGGTCATAAAAGGAACCTGTCTAACTGCACCTCTTTGTAGGAACTCCAAGTATGTTTAATGTGAAATCGAACAAATTGGATAACTAATTCTGTTAAGGGTCTTGTCTTCACTGAAGATTCAGCTACTTTCAGATATTCTGCATGTTTGTTTTGTAGTGTAAAAATAGTACGTAAATAGTAGGCTTGGCATATTTACCTGATTAAACTTGACCTACAGCAGTTTTTCCATCATCTAAGTAACATATGGAAGCGAGGGGGGAGGGGGAGGTGGGAGGAATTTAGTAAGCTTTTAACATATTGAGCACTTGGTTTAATATTTAATAATTAAGTATTCAAACCTAGTAGGTGCCATTACAGTGTTTCTTCAGAAGTGTTATGAATAAACCTGTATACTACCATTTGCTCAGTCTTTTGTCCTTCCTTTGCCAAATCCCATTTGTGTGCTCAGCACTGTAAACAGATTATTCCCCAAATCAAGTTAATTGACCAATTAGCAGAAAGTAAAGGTAAATCAGACATTGTAAGTATTGCATAATTAGATTTACTGTCAGTTAATCAACTACTGCAGATACAGTAGATCCACACAGTAATATCAGGAAAAGGAGTAAAGAAGACCTATCTCAGAGTATAAATTATTAAATGTTATTCTGTTAAAAAGGATTGTTTTCATTCCTCTTTCTTTTGGTTGCTATCAACTTTGCTATATTGTTATCAATATAAACTCAGAATATAAGTATCTAAAAAAAATTTTGTCTTTTCTAAAACATGGAGTATAGGCTGTTTTACTGCGTGGCAGGCCTTCACTACTGATAACTTCAGGTGTAATAATTGTACTCTATCAACACTATTAGATCTATCTAGTAGTTAACAGTCACTGTGAAGGTCAAAGAGAAAAATATTTATTGCCAAGAACAGGAATTTCAAGGTATATCTAAGTAGGTTTTGATGTTTGTTACAAATAAACATTGAAAATCCTGAATTCTTATTTAAAGATTACAAAAAATGTTTGAGATCATAATTCCTTCCTTTTATCCCTTTCCCTTCTCCACCCTCACTCCTCACAACTTTTACCAAGAAATCCATCAAATACCATGGTTCTCTCCCTACTTCTTTTAAAACATTGAATGCTTACTAGATCTAAATCTTGGGTGGGATTCAATATACATAGGGATCTTGGCATCTTTTGAGATGTCATTTGAATTGGATCATCAGTGACAGGTAGAAGCTATGCAAGACAACTCATAGTGCCTAAAATGCCATCAAATCCTTTCTTTAGGCAACTGAATCCAACCTGTCACATCACTTCAGCCATCTAAGAATACGGGCTGGAATCCAGTTTGAGGTTAAGGTGGGACTAAAATTTGGCACCCAGAGGCAGGAGTCTAGGTGAGTGTCTGATGCTCTTGCTTACTTTCTAGCCAATGGGTTTGGCTTAGCTGCCAAAATGCCAGCTTCTTGTCTGTCATGACAGGAACTTTGAGGTGTAAGTTCTGTCCTCCACCTGCTGATTCAATGGGTATGTATCTACCCTGAGTCCTGAAACATTTATTTATTGTGTCTTGCTCATTTTAGTGGCATCCACCAGTTCAAGAGTTAATATATTTTCTGGTCATTTCAGAAATTCTCATTAACTGCCATGGTGCTCCTTTAAAATACACTGTATGGTTGTATAAATTGTTATGTTAGCATAGCTGAGTCTCATACCTAGATTCTGCTAATGTAAAGCACTTGTATTAGGCATGTTGTGTGAGTCAGAAGTAAATTCTAAAAGTAATGTTATGTCAGTGTAAAGGCCCCTTTCCCCCAAGGTAAACTCCTGCCTATATTTAGTATTATCTGGAGATATCTGCAAATGTCATATACAGACCTTCTGTTTTCGCTTGACCACTTCAAGCTGCATACAAGACAAATATTTAGCTAAACGCTTTTCCAGTTTTATGAATCCAAACCATTTCCTGCCCAAAACCCACCTTGTCGTCTCTGCAAATATTTCCCTGTCTGGCTGTGCAAAGAGCTTTACCTGACTGCAGTTTAATAACTTTTTACTCACCCCTTTCAAAACATAAAGGTCATTAGAGTGCTCTTTCTTCTTTTGCTTCCCAAGATAAAAATTATTCTGAGGACAAATTTAAAACAAAAACAAAAGAATAACATGACTTAGGGTTTTAATATTTAGCTAAGGCTATTAAACTCTTTTTGTCCCATGTATTCCAGAATTTTAGATATAGAGCAGATTCTACCCAGCAGCTGGTGAACTCTGTTGTTGTTCTCTAAAACCAAGAGAAGTTTTAGAACCACAGGAAAATTCAATCCGGAGGGGATCTCAGGAGGTCTGTAGTCCAATATCCTGCTCAGAGTAAGGTCAGCTGTGAGGTCAAACTAAGTTGTCCAGCTTTTTATGCAGTGGGATTGTGAAAATCTCCAAGGACAGAGTCAGCAAAACATTCTGGGCAACCTGGTCCAGTGCCTGACTGTCCTTATGGGGAAAAGGATTTTTTTCATATACAGTTTGAACCTTTCATTTCAATTTCTGTCCATCTTCTCATCCTCCCACCATGATCTGCTCTGAAGAGTCTAGCTCCATCTTCTTGCTGACCTTCCCAGAGGTGCTGGGGAGCTGCTGTTATGTCCTTTTGAAGTCATCTCTGCCCGAAGCTCAACCAGCTCTGGTTCCTCAGCTTCTCCTCACAGGGTGAGTGCTCCAGTCCTTGTCCATCTTGGTGGCCCTCCACTAAACTCACCCCAGTCTATTCATATCCTTCCTGTATTTGAGAGCCCAAAATGGAATGTGATACTGTAGATGCAGTCTAAGGAGTGCTGAGTAAGGGGAGATAATAATTTTGCTCCACCTCTTAGTTATTGTCCTGTTCACACAGGCCAGGATGTTTGCCCTCTTTGCTGCCAGGGCACATTGCTGTCTTATGCTCAGCTGCTTGTCTACTAACACCCCAGGGCCTTTTCAGCAAAACTTCTCCCCTCAGTTAAGCACTAGCCTGCATTGCTGCAGTGGATTCATCCTTCCCAGGTGCAGAACTCTGCACTTGTCTTTGTTGAATTTCATAATCTTCTTACCAGCCCATTCCTACAGCCTTTCTAGGTCCCAGTGGACAGCAACTCTGCCCTTGAGTGTATCAACTGGTCCTACAAGTTTGGTGTTGTCTGCAGTCTTGGTAATGTACACTCTGTTGCCTCCTTCAACTCAGTGATAAAGTTGTTAAATAGTCCTAAAGTAAAACCCTGCAATACTCCACTTGTTACTGGCTCAGCCAGTAGCTCTTCAGACCAATCACCCAACCGGATTTTTACCCACCTAATTTCCCATTCATCCAGACTTGAATGTCTTATCTTGGATACAAGAGTATTGTAGGAGACAATGTCAAAAGCTAAGGTAAAAATAAATGGCATTCCTTGTCTTCCCCTTGTCCACAAATCCAATGATTCTATCATGAAATAGAGTCAGGTTGGTCAGGGAAGATTTACTTTTGGTAAATGCATGCTGACTGTACCCAGTTACTCAGTTCTGTCTTGTGTACTCAGAAATGACTGCCAACAGAACTCGCTCCATGATCTCCCAAGACTGATCAACTTTTAGTTCCCTGGATTATCCTTTTGGCGCTTTTTTTTTTTTTTAATATGGGTGCAATATTTTCCTTCTTCCACTCATCAAAGATTCCTCTCTTCCCATTGTCTCCATGACTTTTCAAAGATGATAAACACTGCAGAGATAGTGGCTAGGTCACTCAGCACCCTTCGATAAATCCCATTTGCTCCCACGGACTTCTATGGGTCAAATTCTTGCAAATAAAACCTGACTCAATCCACAACCACTGATGGTAGTCCCCCTCCTTCATTAAGCACAGAAGCTTAGTCAGTGAAGACAGAGGCAAAGGCAGCATTGAGTATCTCAGCCTCCTCGCTGTCTGCTGTCACTGAATCAACCATCCTGCAGGCCCACATTTTCCTTGTTCAGCCTTTTACCACTAACACAGTGATAGAAGTTCTTGGTTTTGCCTTTGATGTCCCCTGAGACTCCTGTCTCCAGTTCGGCTTTGGCTTTTCTGACACTTTTTCCTACATGGCCAGCCAATGATCCACAGTTCATCCTCCCTAGCCTGTTCTACTTTCACCTCCTTTTTGCACTGAGGCTTATGTCATGAGTTCCTTCCTGAGCCAGAGCAGCCTCATGGTATATCTGCTTGTCTTCCTGACAGACAATTCCTGCACTGGGAGGATGCTGTCCTTAATATCTTCCAGATTTTCTGAGATCCTTTGCACTTCAGAGGTGTCTCCCATGTGCTCCCCACTACTAGTTTTCTGAATCAGCTGAAATCTGCCCTCCTGAACATCGGGGTCTGTAGTCCGCTACTCTCCTTCCTCACTCTCTTCAGGATATTGAACTTCACTGTTTCATGGCCACTACAGACAGGGCCACATCTCCAGTTGATTCTTCCTTATCAATGACTACCAGAGCCAGATGTGTGTCACCTGTTTGCCTCATTCAGTACCCATATCAAGAATTTATTCCTAATTACTGTCTGGAAGTCTTGTTAACTGCACTCACACTGTGATGCTTCTCTTTTAGAAGAGGTCAGGGAGTTAAAATTCCCTATGGGAACCAGGATCTGTGATGGAGACCCTTTCTTGAGTAGGTTAAAAAAGCCTTTGCCCACTTCCTTATCCTGACCAGGTGACCTGCAGCACTAGAGCAGTGACAGTTTCCCCCAGGTGAGGACTTTCCGCTCTAGAACACAGCTGAACAGTTCAACAAGGGCATCTATAGAGGAGAAGTTTCTTACAAGGGAATCTTTCCTTTTTTAATTCTTTTAATTTTTTTTTTTTTTTTTGTTACGCTCACCAATTAAAGAGCTCTCCCCTGGGCTACCAAAAGCACTGAAAATCTTGTGAGCCTGTGTCCTTTCAGCAAATGAAGAAATGCATAGGGGATTTGCTACAGAAAGCCCAATCAATTTCAAAGTTAGTGACTCATGAGCCTTTGTTGAATGTAGTGCAAGAACAAACAGTTGTTTCAAGGAAATAAACAGCACGATCGAAACTAGAAGCTTTAAATCTTTTCCTGGAGAGGGTTTGCATACAGAAAGTTAAAAAAAAAAAAAAAAGAAAACACAAAGAAAAGGAAAAAAGTGTGCTCCCAGCATAATTACTTCTCTTTTTTAATCTTTAAAATCATAATACAACACTTAAGAGAATGGCAATTTCAAAGCCTGGAGTCCACTGTGTCTCAAAGAATCTAGACAATTCTTCATCTAGTTCTCAGCTAGAGCTGTCTAACACCTTCTTTTGATTTCACTGGAACAAACACTAACAAAGGATAGTTACACTGGCAAAGATATGACCCTTTCAGACCAGGTACCTCAACAATAAGGCACCCGAGCAGAATAAACCCTGACTAGTCACCTTCACTTTATAATGTGAAGACAACCTGTTTTTATATCTTTTAACCAATTTTACTAGAAAATAAAGCAGTTGTAATAAATGCTACTCCTAGAATAAATATATAAAATCTCATTGAAAATTCTCTTCCTTAGATAAAAAAGGAATCTTCCCTTATGCCTTCCAGAATTCAATAAAATATTCATTGATATTGAAAGGGTAGAAGGGAAAATCTCATCATTCTTGTTTGCTCTTTTTTCTTAACTCTTACCTCTCATATGCTTTTCTCAAAGATAAAGGTGATTGATACTGAATCTTTTATTTAATTTATCTCTAAAAAATGAATTTACTTGCCATTGATAATAAATATATTAGCTGAATTCCTACAGTTTTTCACTCCGTGGAGGACAGTTATGATGTCTTTATACTAATTGGTTGAAGATGAAAGACCCTAGGATAGCTTTGGAAAAAAGCAGTGGAGAGTAATTGAATGGGTAATTAGGCCTATAGCTAAGGTATGACTGTGGCAAGACATGGACCTAGACAATTTTTTGACAACATGGTTGTCATGATTTAACCTCAGCTAGCGATAAAGTACCACACAACCACTCGCACACCTCTCCCCCTACCAGCCACTGTGAAGAAAGTTAACTCTTTCCAGACTAACACCAACACAATGATGTAATAGAATTGTATGGATCCCTCCAAAAGCAAAGCTAAATTGGTTTTATTCATAGCGGACTGGGAAGAAAATATTATCTCTGCCTGAAAAGTCAGCACCTTCTCATCTGAAGAGCAGCAGAATGGCCTTTCATCTCTAACCTGACATCTAATCTGCTCAGTCACTCCTCAGAACTTGTTTTTTTTTTTTGGCCTTGGATTTATTCACATCTCCCTTGAAGTGCCTGTAGCTACACACTTTACTTTGGCTGAGCAGGCAACTAATACTAGTGCTGTGATAGTTGCATCTCTATTACAACAAAGATATCAGTCTCATGATTAGATCTGTGTGGGTAGATCCTTTCTCCTTACATGTGGCCCAGCTGGCCTAATTCATCAAACAAGGGCAGCTGTAACCAAGAAGAACGTTAGTATCTGGATCAAATAGGGTTGTATGGGGCTTAGTGAGATAGGACCATCCTTTCTTCTGGAAAGCATTCCTTTCTCTAACCAGACTGACCTTGAACTTATGTACTTGTTTTAAAACAACATTCTGTTTTAATTTCAATTTTATATTAGATAGAATAGTACCAAAATGATAGAGGGAAATATACGTGTCAGAAGGCTTGAATGGAATGATCTAGTGTTTTCCCTTTGAAAATTATGCCCAGATATAATTCCCAAGATAAAACATCCTGAAATTTTACAGCTAGCCAACATGTTCACAAAATAAATATGCTCTATTTATGCTCCTGTAGGATACCTGAAATTGTTCTGGGTTTACTCTTTGTCCTTCATCACAGAAATCTGAATTTACTCACAGGAAAGCTCATGGAATTTTCATATTAGTTTCCATGATAATTTTATGAAATAATTAAAAGAAAAATTTGAAAGACAATTATTTGGTTTGTATTTCTAGAGAAAATATTTTTTAGAGAAGGTTTTGAAGAAGTAAATGGTTCTGAACCTAATGAAGACAATCTCATTGCTAGTAGGGAGGAAATCCTGTAAGAAGAGTGCTTTCCACGTGCCCAGGATACGAGAAAAGAAACTGAAACATTTCAAACTAAAACTTAGAAATAAATAAGATGTTAAATATAGTTAACATGATAATTATAATGTATTATTATTATTATTAACATTTCATAGAATTAAGAACTTTTCAAACATAGTATGGAAACAACATAATTGACATTATATTGCATTCTGTTCTTTTACACTGATGGCACAACCATACTTTGTGGTGCTCTTGCATGTGAATTCTGGTTTCATTCAGCTGTTGAGATTGTTCAGTCTACTTTGAATAAGGCTGATTCTCTTGTTACTTGGTATACCTAAAATATATGTTGGAAAACCAGATTTCAGAAGAATTATTCTGTGATAATACCTGTCTTCATATCTGATATTTTTCCAGTTTTATGGGATCTTTGTAACTTTTCAATGTTGTCTGAAAGGGAAATTATTTCTAATGTTATTTTACATTAAATAGATTAACATTAAGTACATAACGCTACAATTTATTCCTCTAATACCAGGCATTGCAAATGGTAATAGTCTACATTTATCCATAAAAACACTCAAAAGCTCCAACAGAATTTAGCCTCCAACAGCCCTGGTATAGGTATTACCCAGCTACAGTCCCATGGTATAGCCCATTATATTTTAAGGTTGCATTAAATATACTTATGTTTTTCTATAAATGATCATATAGCAGTGTCATTTTTTGTGATCTCTCTTACAATTTACCTGGTGCATGCTGGTGACCTTTCCCCTCATATTAATGGAACAGCACAGTGGTCTCAAGTTTTATCTATTTACAAATTTATCAAATTTATTTCTATTGCTAGAGACATCAGGAAATATTTACAACCTTATATTAAGTATGAAAAACTGTCTTAATATTCCAAGCAAAGCTTATGTTTTCAGCTTTTGTGTTTCTCTATATCTTTAAAGCTACCTCTTTTATCTGTGAGCTCTCTGTAGATGTTTATAACGTTCCCACTAATGTGTCATCAGAGCATTAGTTGTGTGAGAATGTATCTCTTGTGATCCACTGAAATACTTAAAGGAGCGTTGTCTTATGTCCTAGATGGCTGGCAAGTATTTTTGTTTATTACTGCTTTAATTCATTGTACAAATAAACTGATCTTTCCTATTTTTCTTTACTAGAAAGAAATTATAAATTAGATTCTTCTATTTTAATAAAGATATTTTGGTTAAGCACTTTCACAAGTCAATCCTTTGTCAGTGGGAATCTTTCACATTGAATTCAAGTTCCAATTCTGTCAGTCTGCGTACACAAGAAGCGAACACCGGGGCAAAATTCCTCAAGAGTTGGGCAAAAGCAGAAATTTTACTAAACTTGGTAACTGCCCTATTAAAGGAGCAGTAACAACCCTCTTAAAACAAGGAGTGGCCTTTCTCTGAGTGTGTAATTAATCTCAAATTGTTAGACATTCATCATGTAAAACCAGCAGCTCTTAAAACTAACCTGTAACACCTCGTGGTTCAAGTACACACAGTTGGATATGACGATTTGAGGGAAAGATGTTTCATAAGAATGGAAAAAGCAAGAAATACAAACAGCATGAATAACAAAGAGGTTTAAATTCCATCTTCCCTAAGAGTATCTCTGGAAGACACTGAGGGATGAAGAAACTCTACAATCTTCAGATATGTTTACACACTGAGGTAGGAACATATTAATCTTACAGTTCCAAACGCACTCTTCATTTTTATTTGCAAATGCCATAATTTACCAGACAGAGCTTTCTTAACAAGAAAGGGTCTTTCCATCTCTCCTAACTTCTAGTTAGATCCCCATGGTTTGACTTCAGCTGTCTTGCAATTGCTGACATGTGTGCAACTTTCCCTAACTTCCAGATCTGAAAAACAATCTTTCTCCAATATTTTTATTTACAAAAATTGTTTAAACAAAACTGTTTAATTTTACATCACAGAAGTGGATCTTCCTGCCTACTAAAGCATTCACATCCTCATGTGACATTGCCTGGATCATGAGGGAAGCAATGACGCAAAGTATCATTTCTACACGACTGAGATCTGCCCTTCCCACAGTGGTTGTAGGAGTCCCTTTCTGAGCTCCACAGTATAAAATTCACATGTAACATGTTTTGTTCTGAAGGTGAGGATACTCATATGGCTCAGAGCAGGCTCTTCATATAACTATGATGTAACAACTATTTGGGGCACACTTAAATTAAGAAATTTCCTAAATTTGTTTCTGCATCAAACTGTTATCATCCTGTCAAATGCCCTGTTGTGGTTTAACTCTGGCTA
>NW_010237622.1:0-34183 GCF_000690775.1 Eurypyga helias | reverse complement strand
CCTGGGAGGCCTCTGCGGGCAGCCTGCGGCGCGGCCTTGGGCATCCTGAGCGGGCGGCCTGCGGAGCTGCGCGGTGATGAGTTTTTAGTGGGTCCTGTGTGGATTATGGAGACAGTATTACCAAAATAAAAAGAAAAATTGTAGAAATAATGCCTCTCTGCTGTGCAGAACTACTATAGAGCTGAAAGTGCCATCTCTAAGCTGATATTTCCTGTCTGGAGAAATTTCCTCTGTGCAGTGTAATTAATTTTGCTTTTTAAATTGGGTTTGTACTTCAGATTTTTTGGTTTTGTTACACTAATGACAGACATGCTGCTGCATTATTCCTGTCTTGTTTTGTTGTAGGAAGATTTCCTTCTCAAATCACTCAGGAGTTAGTAATGAGTTGCCACAGAAGAAAAACTCCAATGCGAGTTTCTGATAATTTATATAAATACTCATTTGTTAATTTCTGAGAAATGGAAAAAATTATTTTTTTCAATGGGGTTGTAGGTAACGGATGGATATTAAGTCTCTTGCATTAACTTTAATTTACTTGCTCTTAACCTATTCTATTTTTTTCTTTTCAGCAAATTCCAGTACACTGCAGTTTGTTGACGAGGATGAAGTATAAACTCCCACACAACCTCTCTTTAATTAAAAAAAAAACACAACACCCTTTATGCTCTTAAGCCTTGGTCTTTCTATTGTCTAGAGGAATATTAATCCCATAATTGCCAAGTATGTCTCTCTCTCTGTAATTGCATCCATAGCAGTTCTATAGAAAGAGACATTTCTAATGAGTAAACTGGTACTACTGTGCTCACTGGCAGGAACTCTGAAAACAGACTCATGAGAATCAGAGTTGCAGAGTCATGGAAAATCTAAACAAGAGCACCTCAGGCTGACGTGCCCAGGCATGAACTCTAGGCCTAGGTAAAGAAGTTGAGAAGAGAGTTTAGCAGCTTGTGTGCTGCACCCCCCAGTTTAATGAAATTGCCATCTGGTCCCTTTAGCCTTCTACTTAAACAAAAATGACCTTGAAGAATACATTTTCAGACCTTTGTCTTAGATCTGTCACAGGCAATTGTGTATCTGTTGCTAATTAATAACATCTGTGATAAGGTGTTACATGCCGGGAAAGTTTAATAGGTCTGACTGCATTTGCAGCTCTAGTACAGAGGCTTTCTGGTTAAGAGCTTAATGGTGGTCAGGACCTTAATGTTTGAGTCTCTTGCTGAAATACTGGGGCATGTGCATGTAGAAGGTCATCTGATCATTACAGGGATTGCTTCTGGCCTTAGAAATCTGGTCATTTATAGGTGATTAAACAGAGTATAGGTTGGCATGAGGCCCGAGAGGCCTAAATTCAGATCTCTGAACATCAGCTACAGGCTGGGTGAGCAATGCAGCACATTTGCTGCTGGAACAGACCTGGGTCCTTAATCGACACTTGCAGCTCGTGACTTGTCTTACGTTAGGTGAAGGATGCCTCTGAATGTAATCTGCTGTACTACTGAAGCTCTCCACAAGTCATCTAGGGAGAACTAATTTGAATTCATGTTTGACGCCTTCATTTAATTTTGCTGACGTTTTACATGCGCAGCATTCTTGGCAGCCAAACTGCTGACTACTTGAAGGAAGCTGGCTGAAATTACGTCATGGCTCTGGTCTGGAAAACCCCCGGTCTGTTGAAGACGAGACAAACTGAGTCCCATCTCTGATTCACCTAGCCTGTTTGCTAGGTGAAATTCAGGCCCGGAAGGTGTTGTGAAGTCCAGCATGTGGACGAGAAGCAGGAAAAACAAAGAATCTGAGGGAGAGAGGGGGCACTCCTGTGCTTAAGGGGGGTGTTAGGGCCCGCTGTAGCACTGGGCACAAGGGCTGTGAGTTGCATATACAGACTAAGGTGGGAGAAGTGAGACGTTCAGAACTAACATACTGATCTTAAGCTGCTACACAACACAGAGAATGTATGTAACATACACAGTTGTTAATCAATGCTAATCTTTTCCGTTACATCAATACATAGTATTCTAATGCATGTAATAAACTAATACTTCATTCAGTGAAATAAGCAACTAAGTCTCCAATTGTGAAATGCAAACCTTAACTGGTAGACAAGTGAGTTAATCAGAACAAAGCTGTAACACCACATTTCCTTTCCTGGCTGTAGCAGCTGAAAGAAGCTTGCTAATTATCAGCTAAGATTAATTACTGCAAACACACATATATCATAATACGCTCCAAGGTTATTTTATAGATATATGTACATGTGATCTACTACAACTAGCAAGAATGAGTTATGTTACAGGATAAAATGAGTTTCTTACAATGAGTTTGTTACAGGATAAAAAAAACCCAAACAAACCCTGTCTGATTATTTACTATTTTGTATGAATGATACATGGACTAATATACATAGATTTTTTTTCTATTTAAAATTATTAAGAATTAAGCATTTCCATTAATTTCCTTCCACTTGCTTCCAGACTTAAAAATACAGTATTTCATGCAAGGTAGAGGTGAAAGTGCTAAATCTTTGTGATAGAAAGCCAATACCTTTAGCAGAGATGAATAAAACCACATCGTATCAATGTATCCGACAGTACTTTCCATCACAGAATAGGAAATAGTTTTGAAGATGTGAGTACTTTTAGACCTGTATGACTTCATAGTGCAAAAATTGTGATGGGTCAAAGACCTGTTGGTTTCTGTCCCCTCTCCTCTTCCCAGCTGTCTTTTCCTATGAGCTCAGTTATGCTGGAAAATTATATTTCTCTGTCTGCTTTGTCTGATATTTGAAAGCAGCTCAAAAGCTATGAGTGAGGAAGAGACAGATCCCCACCCAGATCCAATTATGAGGTTTTATTTCCATTAAAAGCCAGACTGAATCACCCAAATGCTGAGCCATCAGGGAATCTGTGGATGCCTGTGCTCTCACCGGTGAAGGCCATGGCATGCCTGGTGGCTGTTTCCGGTGGTTTCGTAAGCTGTGCCTGGCCTAGGCGTCATCTCCTCCCAGGGGCAGCTTGGAAGTTCCCACCCTTAAGTCACCTGGGGTGAGGCATGTTCTGCCCTGGGAGGGGCAGTAGCCTTGACCATCTGACGTTCCAGAACAGCCAGAAGAGGTTGCATCAGTGATCCTATGGACATTTGTTATCAGTGGCTGAAACACAGAAGCAGGGCTGGGAGTGGGGCCTGCACCCAGCGAGGCCTTTCTCTCACCATGCTGTGGGGTTGTGTCATTTTGAAGTTGCATTCACCGTGATACAGAGCCCCAGCCCTGATGGGGGGCACAGAGGGGCCACAGGTAGACCTCAGCTGGCTGGCTTAGGTAAATGAGAGTGAAGATACGCATGTTTGAAATACTTCCAGTAGAGGAAGGCATTGAGTCAGTCTCCCATTTTCTGAGTGCTCTGCGTAACCGCTCTATTGGCATCATTGCTTTGTCCTTTGGCTCTCTTAACTGTGAAAAGAGTAAGCGATCTCCCTGGATCCAAATCAAGGAAGGCACTGATGTTGTTTAACCTGAGGCTACGAGCTGGTAGAAGAACTTCAGATCTTCAGCATTTCCCATTTGCCTAATTCAGTTGCAGCCCTGCCCAGGGCTGTAGGTTCACAGGAGGCAGCCAGCTCTCTGCCTAGCGGTGTGCATAGGCTCTCTGGCTGGTTTGAGCTCCTTCTGGGAGCTGAGCAACTGGCATGGCCATGCCTCAGGCCTCTTATGGGTCTGATCTCAAAAGTCACCTGCCAAAGGTCACATAAAAAAGCAGGTAGCTCACTAAATCACACGTCTCTAATCAGCTTTGCACCTGAAGATCACTTCCAGCTGCTGCTTTTACAAAAAGCTGAATCCTTCACAAAGGATCCTTCACATTACACCCCCAGTGATGATTGCATGCTGAAATGAAATGGCTCTTTGCATACTGAAATTAATGGTCAGCTCTCTGCAAGGTTATAATTTCATTACTCTTCTCTGAGTAGGATATAGTTTGCTTAATGTCCCATACCATAAACCTTCTCTGCTGGGGCTTCAGGTAAATAACTTTTCAGTAAAAAGAAGTGAACAAAGTATTGGTGTTTAGTGCAAAGCAGTTTTGAAATTATTAAAACAAGTATTACATGGTGACACCACAATAGTTTGTTGAAGCCCTGTCTCCCTGCATGCCATGTGGTATCTTTACCCTGGACCGGCCTCGATCAAAAAGGTACGGGGCTAGGGGTATCTTTCAGCTGGTTTCTGTATCATGGAGATGCAGTGTGCAAACTCCCCCTCTGTCTTGTCAGGGTACCTTTAGTGAGAAATGCTTCAGTAGCGCTGCTTAGCTTGTTTAGACTCATCCTGAGATGAGTCAGGACGGTGCAGCACAGGCGCTATTCAGACGTGAGACCACACATCTCCCACACAGCTGCAGTCTCCATTGATTCAAGTTAAATTCTAGACTCCTTTGTTTCTTCTGCGCAACATCAAGAAAATACTGATATACAACCATTTCTGCCTAAAATTCACAGAAAAAGATTTGTTGTTCCATAAAACTGTCAGTAGTTTACCTCGAAGAAGGATGCACTCTGTGCTGTAAATATTCAAAACTGCTCTCTAGTGATCATGTGCTGCTATTTCACTGTGCAGAAAGCTTCAGCAGCGCTGTTTCCTCCATGGACCTGCCACCTGAAAGTTTGGCTTTTTGAACTGACAGTGAAATAGAATGCCAAGTATCTTCTTACAGATGAATTGTTTTCCTCCTGATTTCAGGCCAAACCCAGGAAAATCGGCCTCTCTCAATCATTAAAAAATTTCTCTTGAGACCAAACCTGGAAAATACGAATTTGAAAAGCAGGCTCTTACCTGGGAATTATGATCATAAATGTTGTAACAGAAGTCCCAATATCACCCTAGTGATGTGCTGCCCAGGGAATTCTGTAAGAACGTTTACAGTCAGTGATGCAATTTAACCGCAAAATACCCTCCGATGGAGGAACAAAACCGGCAGATGGACAGGCATGAAAGAAAAATGAAACTACCATAGTTCTTAATTTTGTAGCATGGTAGTCCTGGGAAAGACTGCCGTATACACTCCTGACTCATGCCGTTACTCTGCCCTGCACGCTTTCATCTTACATGATTGTCCCTAGATTATGAAGCCAGAGGGACTGTTAGATCGTTTGGTCTGACCTCTGTGTGTTGCAGGCCATTAAATTGCATTCATTATCCTTGTATTGATCCTACGGACTTCTCCTTGCCAAAGCTGCTGTTCCAGAAGCATGTGGTATTGATCTGAAGACAGCAAAAGACTGCAAATCCATCATTTCCACCCCTATTTGTTTAAATATTATCCCATTTTCCCTAATAATTTTTTTTTTCCTAATTTCTAATTGGATTTTGTCTGGTTTCAGTTTCAAGCCTTTGGCTCCTGTTACCCTTTTCTACCCTAAACTGCAGGGCCTTTCAAGTATTGTTTTTTCCCATGGCTGTACTGGAACCGTAAGTCACCTCTTGCTCATTTTAACAGGCTCATAATAAAAGCCTGCATTTCTCACTAAAAGCCATTTTCTGATGCCATCAAATGGCTGTTTTTAAGAGCTTCTGCAGTTTTCTTGCATGTATTTTTAAAATACAGATACCCAAGTTTTATGTTTTGTTACTGCGCCAGTCTCACTAATGCTTTATGCAGGTGCAAGATCATTGCCCACCGCTGATCTGCACTCCCTTAGAAAACGGCATGCATAAAGATTCTCCTTCAGCAGAAGTAAATCTGAAGATTCATACAGAGATTTATAATTGTGTTCTGTTTTGGGGTTCTTAATTTGTCACAAGCAAATTACCACTCAGATTATGTATTCTGATTTCGTCAACTGGCCATCCTTCCGTAAAGCTCTTGGTTTTGATAAATTCAGCATTTCTATCAGGATGGAAAAACGTATTCCAGAAATTTCCAGACTGCGCTGCCTCTTGCTTCTGATACAGAGATTGCACTTGTCCTCATTATACCTGCACTGCAAATTAATAACTTGAGTGTGTACAGACATTTTTCATTTGCAAAGGGCTCTTCTCATCGAGCAGTCCATATTTCCTATATGACGATCCTTCTCATCTGCAAATCTTACCGGTTTTTAATTTTCATCCTTGTTTAAAGTTTGCACCCTCTGAGAATCCAGCAGGCACAGCTGTCCATTTCCGGGATGTCTTCAAAGCTTCCTGCTTTGGCACATTACTGTGCATCTGCACAACTGTCGCTGAACTCACTGCCCGCCAACCTAGTATGGAAAGGAGGGAGGTTCCCACTGGACCCTCAGATTGTGTCTGCACGACGCTTCAGCAAAACTGACCTGTCTGGTGCCAACTCCTGAAGGCAGGGCTACCAAAACACAGAGAAAATCACTTCTTAATAAGCAAAAATGGGGAAAATCTACTGCCAGCAGGACTGAAGAAGCTCCTACATGCTGGTAAGGAATTGATCAGATCCAAACAGTTAAAGAGCACCTTAGGCAGACTTCAGCCTCTAAGAGTAGAAAGTTGTTGCCAAAAAAAGTCTCTATGTAGCAACAACCAAACCCCAGAAGTAAACTTTTCTGGGGAAGGAGACCTGTGTTATTCACCTGAGCAGTTCTGGCTACCCAGGAAGATCCTAGGCTAGTGCCAGGGCTGAAAGTGGGCTACCTACCCCACTGCCATCAGCTCTAGCTGCTGTCAATAGCTAGCAATAAACTGCTACAAAGGTATTTGCCTGGCCAGTACAGCACAGGGCATTTGCTGTATGTAGTGGGAGCCAGAGCTGAAAAGATGAGTTGGGCATGTAGGGGATGTCCATGCCAATTTATAGATCCTTGACCCTCAGAGTGAAATCTGAAGTCCAGCGCTAGTTAGATTCAGTATTTGCAGAGGTAGGTGCCACACTAAAATCTAAAGCCCATGTGCTTAGTGGGAAGCCCTTTCACGCAGGTCATAGTAAGGCCAAGACTGAGCCCCTAAGCCTAGGTTTCTGAAAGTGTCAGCCCTGTGTGACAGGGCCCGGTGCAGCAGTCTTCAAGGCAACTGACCTTTGGGGCGAAGCCTTGAACTCAGAAGTGTACATCGCACAGACACTCTGGTGACCGCGTGTCACATTATCTGGAGGCTTTTGTGTCAGAAGTGTGTTGCTCGGATGTCGAACCCAAGCTGGTGCCATCTCACCCTGCACCCAAGCTAATAAACCCTTCTGAAGTGCAGAAGAGCTTGTTCCTGGGACCATGTTTGCAGCTTCCTTTCTTCCATCATGGGTGGTGTAGTAGTCACAGCTGCTGTTGCTTATGTCACTCTTCTTTCTTCCTTGCCCAAACGCTTCCTTTTTTGCCCCAAGGCTACTAGCCAGTTTGCTTGGAGCTGCCCTGGATCCGTTGTCTTGTATGCGGTGGTATCTTTACTGCTTTTCAATATTTTAGATCCTGGAGGTCTGAGCAAAGACAGCTCCATGGCTCTTCAGAGGACTAATTGCAATCTGGCAGAGCACTAGTGTTTACCAGCTGGACTACTTCCACCCAAAAGCATTGCTTCCAGACTGTAGCATGGAGCAATACAGGTGCATTCTTGCATTGCACTCCCTGGGGTAATAAACTAGCACTAAGCTGTTTCTGCACATACGATGTGTCTCCACCTGCAGCAAGGTTAGTCTGTAAGCCAGATAAATTGCCAGTAGGTAACAGAGCAGAGCTGACTGTATCTCTCAAGTCCCTTACAAATGCATTTTAAAAAATAATGACACTGAAAGAAAGCAACACTTCAACATTGCATTTGATAGATGGTGGGGGCTTATTTGACCTGCAAAGGAAGGCAGGCATCCAGCGCCTTCCAGGAGCAGACCCTGAATCTCTTGGTATTTGTAAGGATTTAGTATTGTACTTAAAATGCACTTCAAGGAAAATAGAAGCCAGCTGATATTTATGGTTGGCACATGAAGGCTGTGATTTAATGAAATTTCCTCCCTGTTACGAAAGGAGGCTCTTGGAAATAGAATAAACTGAAACACCTATGTGTAATGATCCTGTCAGAGCTAGAGAACAGCGTAACATTGTTATAAGTTTTGCAGGATATATTATATTACAAAACGTGTCTTAAAATTTCTCAGAATATGTTTCCATTTGTCTGATGTTTGTAAACCAAGAGTAATATTTTCCTCTTTCTCTACTGTATGAATGTGGATGATTTGGCAGGGGTCAACCAATGCCATAAAAATAACACTGGAACCCTAGTCTAATAGGGTTTAAAATGCCAATACAGAATGGAGCTGCAAGTGTCTTCTGAATAAAAACCCAGTACCATTTGTCTGATGATCAAGACATGCCCTACAAACCCCGCAAAGCAACTGGCGAACTGCTAGGAATTTGGTGCATTTTAAGACCCGACTTACTACAACAGCTCGTCAGTCTGGATATGAATCTAGTTTACAAGCCCTGAAAGGCTACCTACCCTCTGGAGAGTTGCTCTTTGTGTCTCCCTTTTTGCATTTCTTGCTTCGGTACACTGTAGGAAAAGTCAGAGGAAAATATCCTCTCTCATCAACCAGTCAAATTTCTAAATGAACTCTTTTTAAAAATGTTTGAATTTAACAAGTTCAAAATGAGGCTTAAGACTGCTATAGTTTATACAAATCAAACAAGGAATACGACTTTCTGCTAGAGCCTTTGGAGTATGTTTTGGGCAATGCTTTACTAGGAAGGTTATCAAATTCACTTATATTCTTTCAGAAAAATACAAACAATGCTTCTCTTCGAAGCAGAGATAACATTACCTTGTCTGAAATATAACTCTGGCATATGCCCTGTGGAGGTGATGATAACAAGAAGTAAGGGGAAGGACAGAGAAGTCACTTAGACTGGGTCTGGTCAGGCCTATGGGCTGCAATTAAATTGTGTAAACACACTGAACATCCCTTTTATTAAAGACTCCCAGGTACAGACATTCTGTCGGTTACAGGAAGGGTACCAGACGCAGGGAGGTTACCTTGGGCAAAACTGTACAACATCCATGTTGCCCCCTGATTATAGTTAGTGCTGGTGAGGATGGGGGAACATAAGAATGGCCATGCTGGATTAACTCAGAAGTCTGCCCTGAGTAGCCCTGTCTCCCACAACAGGCTGTAGCAAACAGTTAAGGAAAGTGCGTAAGATCAGAATATACTGAAAATTATCCTTTTCCTGATCATTCTTCCCAGGTTCAGCACTTTAGGGAACATCCCAAGAAAGCAGTTGCATCTGGACTGTCATGTTGAGCAGCTGCCTCTGAACTCAGCCTGCACCAAGTCCCTTTTGAACTCACTTGCCCTTCTGGCCACCTCAACGTTCTGGAGCGATAAGTTCCACGATGTAATTACACAGCATGGCAAATACTTCACTTTGAAATATGCTGCCTGACCGAGTGCAAAGGTTTTCTTTACATTAAGCTGTCTGTTAAAACAGTAAAAATGAACAAATGAAAGGTCTGCCGTGGTATCCCACTATAGGATTTATCTCCAAGCGTATTAATGTTACCAGTTGATTTGCAGGTGTAAATCGCGTATTTATGTGGCAGTGTTGTTCTTATTCCCCAAAGCCCTCTAGAGTGTATGAACGAGCTGCTGTGTTAGAGCTGCAGTGTGTGCAGTCAGAGGCTCCTGGTTCCTTTGGGAATTCAGTTATAGCATGAAATTAATCTCTTTCAGCCCCTCTGGTCGAGCAGGTGAAAAGTGAAAATAATTATCAAAGCTCTGTGGCCTCTAGTAATTGTGTGAAACCTCAGAATATGCCTGCACTGCAGCTTGCTAACATAGTTTGCAATTGTCTGAAATGACAGTGTGCTTAAAATAGATAACAGCCCTGTTTTCCTCCTGAATGGCTGGAGAGCTGCAAAAAACAGGTAGTCAGTCACACGCCTTTAAAAAGCCACTCATTTTCAGTGCAAGCGTGGAACGAATTGCTTATTCAACATATCCAGTGTCCTCCTGACATGTCCTGGGTAGCTGGGAATGCGAATAATAAGGCTCAGTGCAGTGACTGTCTTTTCAGATGGAATAACAAGAACTGATTTTACTGGTACTGCCTCCACTATCAATAAAGAATGCAGTATCTAACCTGAAGAATTGGCACCGAACCTTAAATGGAAACTACTGCTGCTTTTTTTTTGACTGCATACCAATGATGGCTAAATACAAGCTCAGCGTTTACTTTCATTGCTTGGTAAAAATTGTTAATAATCTAGTGTTTTTGCTTAACCCTTCTCAGTCACTAAGGAATCAGAATAATTTCCAGAAAAGTCAGTGACTGCTTTTGTGTTTTTTCAGTTAGTCCTTTTATTCCGCCCCTTTTTTTCTAATGTTCAGTTCAAATAAGAAACTTAAAGATGCTCAGGAGGGTTGTTAAGGAACCACCTGTTTCGCTCAACAAATATGGAAGAAGGTAGTAATAAAAAAAAATTGTTAAAAGATATATTCTGGCCTTGCTTACAATGGGCTTTGTTCCAGATTAGGCTTGATGGTCCTTTTGTTACTGTCTCAACAAAGAAAATAAATGGAGCCAGTAAGGGACCTGGATGTCTAAAGCTTGAGAAACTCACCCGAGTGGACTCGAGTCCATAGTTAGAGGCTCACACTCCTGCCTGGGAGATTGGGTTATCTTGCAATAACAATTAGACAAACCTGCCCCTGAGACCTGACCTCCTTGGCTTTCAGGAATAGAAGATTAACAGCCACTAGCACAGCTTGTATCCAAAATCCAGGAGGTGTTTTCAGTCTTGGATTTCTAAGCAGGTTAGAGCCTTGTGAGGATGCTTAAAGCATCGGTTGCAGGCCCAGAGGAGAGGCAGGATTTCAGATCATCCTGCGATCAGCTGGGTCAGGTTTGTCCCAGGCTCAGCACATTGTGTGCTGAATACCTAATTCTGTCCTTTCTGCAGCAAGACCTGGCTTTAGGAATGCCACACACAGGCTGGCAATGCCCAAATTCAACCTGAAATTGAGATCCATCCGAGTCTCAGGCATCGGTGCTGAGCATTTCCAATTATGTTGCATCTGGGCACTCCTGTGTGCTTTGGAGGAGTCACACAGAAAGGTATCTACTGAATTTAGGTTCCTAGGGCACTGGAGGGAAATGATGAGTGATTTAAAAGAGGAGGTTGCATCCCAGTGCCACCTCCAGTGGGGCATCCTGGTTGCACTTCGTTCAAGAACAGCAGGTATTCCCAAGAATTCAACTCATACAAAAACATGGGGTTTTGTGCAAAACACAGAACAAATGGTTCTGCTGCCACTGGCTGGTGACACCCATTCAAGGTCAGAATCTTGTTATCACTGCTGGAGATTAACATGAATATTTGCAGGCATGAAATGTCCTTGCTTTGCTCAAAACTTGTTGATAACTCATCTAGCTGAGGGGGACACACACCTCTCTTCTTGTAAAGATGCTTGTATTATCACTCTTGCAAGCATGTAGATGGATGGGTTAAAGCTTCTGCATTCCCCTGGAAATTGGAAAGCATGCTAAGGACAAATTATTCAGGAAGTACATGTGCATGTACAGTGAAGGTAGCTGCATCAATCATAGATGTGCCTAATTGAAGCTCTCATGGTTTTGCTTTCTTATGCTGCCTGTGTAGATGTAGTGTGATAAGGAGTAAGATTTGATTCATGAGGATGGTGATATTTAGAATGACTGGCTGTCAGTCAGTATTGATTCTGAAATTCAACTGTTGCTGGAACGAATCTGACAGAATAAAAGGTCTAAGTGTATACCTGCCACTACTCATTTGTCCTTCCTGGCCATTTTTATAGGTGTGACACTGGCATCTGAAATGAAATAGCATGTTCATAGTTCAGAGGTGAAAACAGCAGTTGATGTATAGGGTGTGGTAAAAAAATGTAACGGGCAGCCTTCTGTTTGCCAAGTAATTTCAATGAAAGTACGTTGATATTCCATCTGTTCACTGAACAAGGTGACTCAAACTGGAGTTCGAAAGGCCCTGTTAGATTAGAGGGAAGGACAGAAGGACATGCTTCAGCTACTGTATTTAAGTCCTTTTAAGAATCCTGAAATAGCTTGTGACTATTCTATTCCTACAGAAAGATCCATGACTTTTATGTCACATAGGCAAAGGATAAATTCAGCTTGCTGTGAGCAAGAACTATGAGGATTTAAGTGCTCACTTGTATCTGGCTGGCATTTATTGCTCATGCACTCTATTTATACTGTCACCAGATTTGAGGTTAGAGATGATGTTGGGTTTTTTGTTCCTTACTGCAGCTTGTGGTCTTGTTCTCCTGCTGATTTTTCTAGGCACTTCCCATTTCAAGAATTCCTTGCCCTCTTGGGGCTTCTAATGTTCCGTACTCTACTTGTAGCACACCCATGACATACCTTTTCAGATTTTTAATAATTGAAATCTTTACCTCTTGGTAGCTGGATGAGATACTCTCTCATTTCAGAAAGGACACTTGACTTTTGTTCTGTGAGACTCCGAAAGACACAAGGGATTTGATACATTGCACAGGACAAGTGTTTGAGAACTTTTCATGTCATTTATGCCTGTCCACCCTATGTGTTATTATTGAGATCAATAATTTTGACACACCTCTTTTGAGTAAAGATGTTCCCTTTCCTTATGGAACTACAATATGTGTTTCCGCAGAGTATGTAAAGAGAGGTTCTCAGCAAGGAGTGTGTTGTGTAATCGCATTTTGCAGGAAACTGCCCTTTATGAGCAACTGGACTTCTCTGTTCAGGAAGTTGTTCGATGTAACTAGTCTTGGGCCAGATTCAGACGTCTGAGTTTGATCAACTGGATATCAGTAGCATAATTAAGTAAAAGGATATGACTAACTTGATTCTGCCTGGACTTAAGTTTTTAAATATACTTGGTTTTCTTGTCAGCTTGACAAGGAAGTGACAGGAAAAGAAAACAGAGGTGGAGAGGAAGTTAGATTATTTACTAAATGCTTGGCATGACTGTGCTCGAGGTGTAGTAATTGTCCTCACTGTTCATTCCAGTTTCTCTGCCCCTTGCCTTTCTGGAGGTCACTGTCAGCTGAGCTGTTTGCCTGACTGCTCTTTAAATCTCTGGAATTATTTGGCTCAACAGAACACACACACTGTTGAATCCAGGTTATAGTAATTTCATACTTTCTTTAGCAGACATGCTGGTTTAGGAGTTCCTGCCCCTGGGTACTTCTGACCCAGAGCAGTTGCCTGGCCAAGCTTCCAGGGCAGCTCTGTGAGCATTTGGTACTGTGGGGAGGGACCAAATTGCTGAAAGTTAGAAGAAAAGAGAAGCAATATCTTCCTGGGACAGGGTTGCCTCTTTCAGAAGACCAAATGGAGCCCAAGAACATGGCTGGCATCCCATGGGTGTTATTTCTGCCTGCCATGGAGCTGCTAATCTTTCCATAGCCCTTCCTCTCCTTCCCATCTCTGCTCTGCAGTTCACCAGCACCCTTTCAGTGTGCTGATAAAACTTTTTCTGTGGATGCCACATATGCTAGACCATAAGATATAACAGGCTTTTAAAAATGTCTATTTGTGTTATGTTTTTAATTTGGATCCATTTTTAATCTCTACCAGTTTACTGATACGGTCTAAAGCATGACATGCTAAACAGTTTTCTCAGTGTTACATTGGAGAAGAGTGAAGGAAATAATTTCTGGAGTCCAGAAAACCGGGACAGGGAGAGGAAAATTCTTCTAAATTGACTTTATAGCAAAAGAAAAAAACCAGTAGTGCTCAAACTCTTTCCTACAGTAGAAGTTAGGATTTTGTTTCAGCAAGACCTGGCTTAGAGAACCTTCTGCCTTCCACTGGCACAGCTGAGTGAGCTGCAGACTCCTGTGGGGCACAGGGCTGAGGGACCGGTTGTCTCTGGAAGACATAACTTGCCTAACCACTATGGAGACACAGCCACATCTAAACCCAGCTTTTCTCCACAGCAGACTATTTATCTATAACGTGTCTTCACCAGTCTGATGTAGCTGATACTGGTATATATTGATCTGGACAGGCTGGATCGATGAGCCGAGGCCAACTGTATGAGGTTCAACAAGGCCAAGTGCCGAATCCTGCACTTTGGTTACACCAACCCCTGCAGCGCCACAGGCCTGGGGACGAGTGGCTGGAAAGCTGCCCAGCAGAAAAGGACCTGGGAGTGTTGGCCACCAGCCAGCAGAATATGAGCCAGCAGTGTGCCCAGGTGGCCAAGAAGGCCAATGGCATCCTGGCCTGCATCAGGAACAGTGTGGCCAGCAGGATCAGGGAAGTGATGGTCCCCTGAACTGGTCACTGGTGAGTCCGCACTGCGAATCCTGTGTTCAGTTTTGGGATTGCTGTGTTAGAGATCTGAGGTTGCCAAAGATGGTAAGGCTGTGCTGTAACACAGCACCATTGCCTGCGTGATGGGCCAAAGACAAGGCTGAGTGTGTAGGAAGAAGCAGCAGCAGATTGTTGGTATTACAAACCTTTTAAAGCCAATTCCTATCAATAAAATACTGTTTCTCCACATCTTAGCTATTGTAAAATGCAGGCTTGGCAGAATTTATTTTTTATCTTGGCACTAGTATGTCAAAGTTACGTGTTTGATTCAGCAGCATCTTGATGAAATTTTTTGGCCTGGGTGTTTGTTACTATTTTTGTTTTGTTTTTAAACAAAGGAGATGAAACTAGATGAACAGAATTGTGCTTTCTGGTGTTGGAGTGTATGAAAGATTCATTCACTCTTATTCATATTCTCTTTCAGGGTTACGAAGCATAAAATAGCTACCCTAGCAAACCTTATTGAAAAGGAAAGGCTCTCGAAACTGGGCTTGCTTTCCTGTTAACTGT
Source organism: Eurypyga helias (assembly GCF_000690775.1). Taxonomy (NCBI): domain Eukaryota; kingdom Metazoa; phylum Chordata; class Aves; order Eurypygiformes; family Eurypygidae; genus Eurypyga; species Eurypyga helias. Next base: position 19,390 of record NW_010237622.1, on the reverse strand, counting down.
TAGTTGTTTCACAAGTTTCACCTGTAAATTAAATGCAGCACTAAAACCATCCAGTACTAATATAAATATCTTTTAGACAAATGAGATAATGTTACATGACTTACTGGACCAAAAATACATGCAAGCTCTGAAGCTGAAAGCATCTCTAATGTATTGGAAGTTCTGGTGGCTGTAAAAATTTCTGCTTAAGTTCTAATCAGTCTTAAGCTGTTCAGATGCCCAAGGCAGCCATTCAAAGGCATCATTCTAGTCAGGTGTGTCAAAGCAGCCCTCATTGATGGAGGGGGCATGGAGATTCATAGCCAGCAAATGGATTTCAGGTCTTGACTTGGATCCTTGGTTTTTCTAAAGCACCAATGTTATTAAAACATCAAAAGGAAAACAGTTGGAAACAAAATTGTATGTTTGGTCCTTTCAGAAAGAGAGTGCCACAGAGCTGTCATGTGACTCTGAAAGGGTGGCCTTTTAGACTATTGTTGTCTATTTAGATCACGCAGAATTCGAAGGGCAACTCTGTAGAAGATAATTTAAAAACCAAATATCATAATAATTACTGGGCAGCAGGTGGAGCCCTGGCTGGACAGAGATGAGGTATGGGCTCTGTCATTGCTTTGTTGTGTGACACAGAGCTGGTCACTGCACTGTGGTGTGTGTCAGTCTGTCAGTGTGCAGAGCAGGGAGGAGGGTTCTGATCTTGGTAAGGCACTTCAGAAGCCTGTTTATGGAAATATCAAGATATTAGTATTTATTTATGCAATGCCTTACTTGTGCAACCTGGTGCAGGTCAAATTTAGATGTCCTGAAGCAGAATGTTCAGGCTGCCAAGGGGAAATGTACCTGGGAAGGCTGCTGCAGAAGAGCTGCCAGACCAGAGGAGCTGCCTGAGTGGAAAGCCTCATACTTCTACCACATCCAGGCTCTGGTAAGATGATATATCTCTGCTGGAAAATGACTTGATATTCATCTCTGTGTTCTTTGGCACTTGTGTGGCAGTCACTTTGGAAGAGGCATCTGTCACTTCCTCCAGCAGTCTACCAGCCAGAGTTGTTTTCACAGTCATCTGGTAGATGCTCCCAGCATGAGCAGCATGTCACCTTCTGTCAAAGAGGAGGCAAGGAGGGAAGGAAAGAGAGACAAAGAAGGAATAATCAATTAACAAGGCAAAAGGTTAAAGGCAGAGAAAAGTCAATCGGGAAAGAAGAAAGGAACAAGGGGTTCCATGAAAAAGAAGCAACTAAAGAGTAAGATTAATGGAGGGAGGACAGCGAGTCCTGTTACACACCGTTAAAATGCTAAGCAGGCCTGCTCACAGTGCCTTGTGCTTATTTTTCATATGGAAGAGTGGCAGTTGGAGATGGGCAACGAGGTCCATCCCCAAGAAAGATTCCCCAGAAAGTGCTGACCTGCTGCTATCTTAATCACTGCAAACATCACACAATTGATGAAACTACCGTGCCATTGCCGTTGCCGTTGCCGTTACCAGGGCAGCCCATAGCTCACATTGCTCAGAAAGTCCCACCGTCAGGCTTCATCTGCTCTGGTGCACAGTGGTGTAAATGGGGGAGAAACATGCTCTTTTAACATGCTCCAGCCTAGTCTGGAGCAGGGGTAGGGATCAGTCTGACAAGGCAGTTGAGAATCTTTCAAGGAGACAGAAGAGCAGGTTTCTCTGAACAAAATACAGGCCATTCTTCAAGCTTGTTAAATAGATTTGTGCTTTAGCTTGGCTCCCAGCAAATAGTTTAGCAGGTTTCTGAGCTTTGCCATGTGTAAACCTTGTATGAGTTGCTGGTAGTCTAAATCTGGCTACAAATAGGGTAAAGTCTTATCAGATTACTGCTTTAGGAAAGCACAGAGAGCTAAACTTGATTTCTCTACTGAGCATTTTAAAAGCACCTGTGGTGGGTGACCCCGGCTGGAGGCCAGGTGCCCACCAAAGCTGCTCTGCCACCCCCCTCCTCAGCTGGGCAGGAGGGAGGAAATGTTAGGAAAGGCTCGTGGATCAAGAAAAGGACAGGGAGAGGTCACTCACCAGTTACTGTCATGGGGAAAAGACACTCAACTTGGGGAAATTAATTTAATTTATTACCCATCAAATAAGCATAGGATAAAAATGAGAAATAAAAACTAAATCATAAAACACCTTCCCCCCCTCCCCTCCCTTCTTCCCAGGCTCAGATTTGCTCCCCATTTCTCTACCTCCTCTCTCCAAGCAGCGCAGGGGAGGCTTCCAGCAGCTTCTCACGGCAGCCACCCCTGTACCCCCCCACTACCAAAACCTTCACACACAAACCCAACACAGCACTTCATCTCCATCTTGTTATAGCCATTTCAAGAAATATAATCCACAGTCCTGAAAGGGCCTTCATCTCTGTAAACTGAATATTCATTTGTTTTTTCCAGTGGACCATTTAGAAGCATGTTGCAAAAGGCGCCCTAAACCAAACAGATTTACAGTTATTCGTCATTCCTAAAAATCACAGAAAGCTGTGTTACAACACAAGATAGTGGGTTTCATATGCTTTTGCACATACCAATCTTTGCAATTTTATAGCGTTTTAAAAGCTACTAACTGCACGAGTGTGAGCGTCTGGGAGTGAGTAACGATCCCGATTGTCCAACCAGGAAGCAAACATATATATTTAGTTTTGTTTGTCAGGAGTTACATAACATCTATAGGCCCTGGATATGCCTACGAGCACACACTGCCCATCAGTGACCCATGGGACATGCAAGGGCAAGTAGTGGACGTGAGGCAAAGGCAGCATATTGGAGAGGGACAGTAAAACAGGGGAGGTCATAATCATTTAACTGAACAAATTCTGAAGTCCAGAAAAAAAAGTTTGCCAATGTGTAGATCTCTTCTGGGGATACAGTGCTAGGATTCGTGCCCACTAGACCATCTTTTTCCTCTTCTTCACAAGTCATGCTACTATGTTCCTCTTTCTAGACACCAGGTCGTGTGGTGGGGAGGGCACCGTGCAATGCCTGGGGGAAAAGGACAGTCATTGCCTGTCACTTCCTGGCTGTTGCTGTTCAGAGAGAGACTGTAGCAGTAGCTGCAAAGAACCTGAGGAGGGTGTGGGTTGAGCTCAAACACCAAAATATCTTGGTGCAGCTCTGACTGGGAAGATTAGTTAGCGTCTGGCAAAAAAAGATTATGCTGAGATACCGGACTTGCATGGATAGGAAGATTTTCTCCTGGAGGATCTTGAAGAGCTGTGTAGCTGGCAGCCTGCTGGCCCTGGCAGTCTGCTCTCTCTGCTTTCCCCCAGAAGGTTCCCTTCTGCCACTAAAAGGAAATTTCAAGGGTACTGTGTCAATTCCTGATATTTTATGCTGAGAAGTAACCCCTGCAGGCACCACACTAGAAATGACAGCTCTGAAGAGTAAAGGACAGAATATTAATATCTTATTCCTAGCATTAAGCAGGGACTCTACCAGGAGACTGCAATAGTACAAGGATCCCCAAGGATCCAGCTGGGTCCCCCAGTCAGTGGAGGCTTAAGCCACTGAGGAGGAGCTGTGGCTGGTTCAAGGTCCTGCCTGACATGCTGGAACAGTCATCTGCAGCTCGGGACAGACTGTACACGGCTGAAGCCATTCAAGCATATATTAAGTCCAGAAAGACACTGTCCTTGGGAGGAAGGTGTAGGCAAAAGAAATGTCAGGGAGCAAAAGCGCAAACAACTGGTCCATCAGACTCCCTCAGGCAAGAGGGGCCCTCCAGAAAGTGATGCGGTTTTGGTATTAACTTTGGATTTTATATTAAGTCCCATAATATCTGGTCTTTGTCTTGAGTCGTATTTTTTTGTGACAGCCTGTGCTCAAGGAAATCTTTTATCATCATCTCTAACGATAGCTTCCATCTTTCAGAACAAAGCACAAAACCCATAAATCCTAAAACTACCAATGCAGAAATGCAAAGAAAAAACAGACTTTGTGACATACCTGGTGGCCATTTTTGATGTCAGTGTTGTGGCTCTCAACCTGTTCCTCATCCTGAGCTTTGCCTTCAGCACAGAAGTTTCAAAACTGACTTATCCCCTGACGCTGAGGAAAAGAGGATCTTTGCAAATCCTGCCTGTGGTTGTGATCTGCAAGCTGAACATGTTTGAATTAAGGGAAGTATTGCTCAGAATGAATTACCATGAAACATATGTGCTTGTTCATCATGTCACTTGAGGAAGGCGTTTCACATATTTTTTACATAAAATAGCATGAGACATAAAGGGGCCTTGGACAGTAGCTCAGACACGGGCCTTCTCTCCACCCATCCATGAATGAGATGGGCTGCTTCTGCTTGAAGTGCCATGAGACTGGGCTCCCATGTGCTTAGAGGCTCCCATTTAGCTCTCTTTCTGGTAAACCCCTGTAGGAAGCCAGTGGTTCAAGTGCAGACTGAATCCTAGCCTGATAGTTACACACCATGCATTTTCATGGTAGGCAGTAATTTCCAACTCTTCACTAGATCCTTTGCAGAATGGGAACTGCAGGACTGTGACTGCTGTAGGTGGTGGTGATCTCATGTTGTGCCATGCATGGTCCCCTTCTACCCATAAAACATACATTTTCTGTGCTCCATATCATTGTTTTTCCTGAGTACCTCCAAAACCTAGGCTTTTCCTTGATACAAGGGAAAAAAATCCCCAACCATCAGCTGTACATCAAAAAAATCCAAAAGAAAGATAGTTCATTTTATGATATGTTGTTTTATTATTTGTTACTTAGGTGCTTCTTAATCTTATTTTCCCATTTCATATTTTTCCTGCACTATAAAGATTGGGGATCATTCTTTGTTTTGGTCTCTGTAATAGAATGAGACACCTGCCAAAGTGACACAAGTCTATCAAATAGGTGCTAGCATCAAGGGATTTACTGGGCAAAAGAATCCTTAAGCTATCCATAGAAACATCAAATGACTCATCTGGTGAAGTATATGCTGACTTCAGGGGAAACATTATAGAACTCTTTAGAGCCTTGAGAATGGCCAGACATGAATTATGCTGATATATGTCCACATTACTATTTTATTGAGAAAGATAAGGATAAAACAGGAAAATCAATCATATTCAAGCAATTCAGAACCACCAAATACATCTTCAACTGCATTAGGCAAGTGTCTTTTATCCATTTATGTAGACAAATACTTTGGCTTGATCATAAACAAAATAAAAAGTGTGTTTTTATCAGTGGTCAATTTAAGCTTTGCTGCAGACATAATGGAACAAAAAGGCACAATGGCCTAAGGCTGCACATTTCATCTGAGGAGCCAATAATTTCTTTTCTTTGTGCCTGAGTAAACGTTTGTTTTGGGAGGAAAACGTTCTTTTACCTGGAAACAAAATATTTCCCAGTGTCTTGGCTTTGATTTTAATGCTGAACACATTTTTAGGAAGAATACAGTTAAAATAACTGTTCTGGAAACAAAAATAGTCTAACCTTTGAACGTTTAGTAATGTGAAATGTGAAAATCAAACTCTGTAGTAAGCTTCCAGGTATCTGAGGTGTATTCTACTAGAAAACTTTAAAACAAACTCTGAATCTGTCCATTTGAAAAACATGTCATGTAACCATACTTCATTTATGGAATTTTAATCTATTTCTAGAGGGAGCTGTGCTATATAATTCCACAGTTCACTAGGATTCTGCTTCTTATTCAAGAACACTTGTCGAACCAAAAAAATCTAGGCTTGACTCAAACTAATTAAACTTGTGAGGATTTACAAACAGCAGTCAAAATCTCACCAGCAACATATTGAATGGGAAACATTGGAGAGGCTCAAACCTCTCTCTGCAAATTGAACAGCTTTCCTTGGAGCTCCAGCTAGGAGTCTGAGGCTTAGGGGATATCTCTGATTTAAAAAGAGGGATTTTTCAGAGCACAAAATGAAAACAAAATGCTTAGGGACCAAAATATTTTATAAACTTTTCCTGGTAGGCTGTGTTGAATGTCTGAAAGTATTAATGGCTGAACAGATGATCAGTCTGCAGATGGAAAGCTGAATTGCCTTAACCTGGCCTGTGTGTACGCTACTAACTTAGTCCCACAGTGGAGCAAAACGTATTAAGTTGAGCTAAATAGTTTTATTCCTGAGTTGCAATGAGTCAGCAGCATGCAGGTGGTTAGTTAAAATCCTTCGAATGATGAGTCAGCTTCGCGGACCACAGTAACTCAGTCATTGGCAGCTAACTTGAATGCCTGTGGTAGTCCAACTGTACCCTTGCTAAACAATGAAAAACCTAACAGTCTTAATTTTTCATTCTCTGAGCAGTACTATTGCACCTGGCACCACCTGCACACCACCTGGGTGTAACATGGCCCAGTAACATCCTTCAGAGCCTTCATGTTGTCCGGTCCTTTCCATTCCTGTCTTCTTTCAGGAAGGCTGAATCTTGTGTGAGGTGGGAGGGTTTCAGTCTGGCAGATTCATGTCTTTTTGTATCAACACTGAGTCAGCTGGAAAAATCAAGATCACGTTTAAGGATTAGTGACCCATCCAGCACTAGTGTTGCTTACGTTCATGGAACTGGCTCCCCTCTCTGAGTCTGCATGACGTTCACCAGCACACACCTTTGGCGCTGGGGAACATCGTGCAGACTCGGAGAGAGGGGCCAGTTCCATGAATGCAAGCATGGCCAACCCATCTGTTGCAGGATTTAGGCTCTTTGGGAAAAATCTACTTCCTTCATGTAACTTGTGCTTCTGTTGGGTACAATCCTCATAAGAGGATCCCTTACTTTAAAAAACCTGGCCCTGTTAGGAAGAAAACATTTACTGAGTTGCAACTGGCTTTCTGAGCTGCATTTTTTGTAAAACCAGACTATTGCTGATACTGACATTGAACTGTTCCCGTCTGCTGCAACTCTCACACAGTGTGCTTCACAGCTGAGCGGTAAGAGATGCTCAGAAAGTGATGGAGAGCAGGTTTCAAAGGCTGAACCCACTCCTGAGCAAAACAAAACCCACAGGAGGTAATTTTCTGACAGTGAGAAGTAGAAGGGGAGAGGATAAGGCATAGAGCTGGGCAGTCCAATTCTGTTGCCTGAGCAGAGGTGTCCAGTCACCTCTGAGAGGCAGAGGGTGTGCAAGAGATGCACATGGGGCTGCCAGATGTGGTAAAGGATCTCTGGAAGTCTTACACCTTAACGGAGGGGCAGCTGGAAGCGGGTTGGGACAGCCTAGGGCATTAGATGCCTCTATTAATAAAAGTGAATTGAACCCAACATGCTTCCTTTATCTTCAGAAGAATGTGATGGTGGAGAGGCTTTGGGACTGTCTTGGGGGTAGGCTCTGTAGGGTACTATGTCAGAAGCTCTAGCACTTCCCTGGGCCATGGTATTCATTGGTGTGCTGCACCAGGAACTCTTCCACCTTCCAGTGAGAAAAGTTCCAGGGCTAGGGGAATGAGCAGGAAATGCCCAGCCCAGGTTTGCCCAGAGAGAAAAGCAGCTGGTGGGAGAAAGGGTCAGAGGCGAAGGGTCTGCATCAGAGCTGATGAGTTTCTGCCAGGGAGCAGGAAGAGTTTCAGAGGCAGTTATGGATTCAGGCTGGCAGGAAAGCTTTAACAAATGCAGATCAGAGGGGCCTTGTGTGTTTTCTTCAGCATTTGCCTTGACTTGAGCTAGAGACCACACAATACTGAATGCAACTTCCCATCAAGCCCAGTATTTTTTAGTAAAGCCACTGCACTTGCTGACTGCCTGGCCTGTGTTAGATGAGTTGCTGTCTTGCTGACAATTGCCACAGAGGTGTAAAGGATGGCACTGTCGTGATGAGTGAACATCCTCCTCAGATGCTACATGAGATCCCAGTCTGCTCTGCAGAGCAGTGTTACATTGGCACTGTGACTAAACAGAAGTTGTGATGAACCATGAGACTCCTGAGCAATGATTTACTCTACAAGCATTTTCGCAAACTCTTCCTCAGGACACATATGTTGCTACCTTTGGACATGTGCTACCTTTAGTTATACCTACACTTGGACAGACAGTGGGCTGTAAATTTGGATTTAAAAAGACAGATGATCTCATCCTGACAATATTTATTGCCAGCTCCTTCCTCCATCATGAGGAAGCAATAGGTTGTGAGTGATTTTTCTTACTGGAAATAGTCTAAGAATAGCAGAGGAGAAATATAAAGAAGACATTTTATCTTAGAAAACATTTTCAGATGATACTGATGGATATCCTGTCTTAGAAAATGGAGATATTCAAAGAGCTTTATAAAACAGGCTATTCCAAAACTGATAAAGAGAATATTGAACAATGAATTGTATCAAATAGTTTTTTTTTTTTTCTTTTCTAATCACCATTGCATTTTTCCTTCACCAAACCTTGTATCTAACCATATGTTTCAATTGCACTTCTTCACATATGGGTCATCTCTGTAAGGTGTTAATGGCCCTCCACATCAATTAGTTTCCCAGTCAATAGTTGTAACAATTAATATAGTAGGCCTACACTGGCTCAAGTGTTTCCTGCGCAAAGGTGTTCCATTCCAGTTTGTACTGAAGTAGTTGGCATAGCTTTTTATTGGAATTTCATCAAACCTTTAGTTTTATAGAGTCTTTTGGACACTGAAGCTTTTCAGTATCAGACAAAAGGTACACAGGGGCCTTATAAAACTGAGTTGTTATTGATGAATAATACTGAAAGATTGCTTGCTAATTACTATTTGTTATGCAGTTAGTTTCAGCAGCCAATGACATATTATTAATCCTGCTTTGAGTGATTAAATCTGAAGACGATTCTCTTCAAAGTCTCCTCTTTCATTGTACAATAAACTCTATTAGCAATGTTTTACAAGAGCTATTTTTTATCCTGTCTGAAGTATCAAAAAAAAATACTAGCTTAGTAATTACTTCAGAATGAGAAATTTCCAGTAAGTTGCAGCGTTTTATCTTCTGAAAATAAAAATGCCACACCTCTAATCCTTTGTTAGGGTATAGCGGTTTATTCATTCCATTGTTTTTCATTCTATCTTTTTTGAGGGAGTAGGGAAGGGAGTTTTTGTTTGTTTGCTCTCAATAATAGACAGGAGGATGAGCAGCACTTGACAGAATCATCTCAGCATATAGATAACTGGACCTGTGTGTATGTATATATGAACAAAAAAGGTGAAATGGATGTCTGCAAAGAAATTTGAAGCAGACTTCGTGAGGAATGGTGTGGGATGCTTGCCACTGCTTTTATTTTGAACAGAGATTATTCTGACAAGGTCAACATCATGAATAATGCTGTGTGATTAGCAGCAGAGATAACTGTGAGCAGAGCAGTTTACCCACTACTGCTTGATAAGCCTTGTGGAAAGGGCAAGGTCCCTAAAAGCCTCTGCAGGAATAGACAGGTTCTTCTGGTGTTAAGAGAGGAAGTGTGCTTCTTGAGCCTAATATATGAAAGAAGCAAGGACAGAGAGGTGGAGACAGTATGACGAGTGGAAGGTGCTGGGGGTTCATGCATAGCAGGGTTTTAAGCAACAGGTCCTTACTTTAACAACAGTATTTTGTTACTAATCACACAGCTATCGGTCCATGATACTAAGTAGACAGTGTTTACCCACAATATTTTTAATAAGCTTTTTTTCCCCAGAACAATTTCTGAAGTTTATTCTTCCATACAGATCACTTGCTTACAGAAATAAAAAAAGTAATTTAATCTACTTCATCTCTTTCAATTTTCAGTTGAGAGATCTAAGGAAAGAATAGGGAGCTCAAGACTTTTCAAAGTCAAGCTGTCTACCATTGTTTGTGGTAGACGAACATGGGTTTCATACCATTGTGTGGGATTACAGGTGGCATGTGTTACCCCTGGTTGTTCATAGGTTTTAACTCATGCTTTTAAACTCTATTCATAAATCCCTTTTCTATGTACTGTACAAAGTACATGCAAAGTTGCTCTCCTACTCAGAACTTTACAGCCAGACTTAAAATGTCTTCCTTTAGCAGTGGAACCAGGATAGTGCCAAATAATCCAGTGCTACTGGAAGTCCAGGTCCTTATCTTCCTCACAGTCATAAAAGGCATTTGTTACCTCTGTAACAGTCTTCTCTGGTGTTTTGAAGAATGGTTCATCCTGGTATTTATGTGATAATACACAGCTATAATGTAAATAATGCTCTCCTGGTTAGACCAACATCATGAGAAAAGAACTCCTATGTGTTTTAAACAAACTTTAAGATAGTTATTTTTCTATTTCCCCTTCCAGTTATGATGTGTAGGGTGGAAAGAAGAAATCCACCCCTGTTGGAGCCAGTTGTTGTAACCTGATGACTTCAACTCTACTGGGGACTTCTGACATTGTGCTTTCCACCTGCCAGCAAACCTTGCTATCTCCTACTACTTATACATATTAGCAATCAACAAGACCAGAGATGAAAGTCCAGATATTAAGACTTTTCTCAATTACATTTATGACAGTGCTCTGATTGCCATTTTGAGGCAATATTAGCGTGTTGTTCCTAACTCTGGCCTGCTCTATGTGGTTAGAAGGGTTGTTAGAAGGGTCTCAAAAGGACCTATACACAACTATGTTATGCTTGCAGTTGATTTGAGTGATGGAAAAAAATATGAAGAAGGTCTCATATAGCAGAAACACTTCTTCTTCTGTTCTTGCACAGCGCCTTTCATCCTTCTTACAGATCTGATTAAACTATAAAAGTTTCCGTGTATATCTTTGCTGTATTATTCTTCATACTACAACCAGGCCAGAGGATGGTGAAGTTCCCTCATTGCAGCTGTGGCTAATGTGTGTCATTCAGTGTTTCCTTCTGCATTAGGAAATTATCTGTGGGAGAAGAGACAGGATGGCTCGAAGAGTTGCTGAAGGATGAATGAGCCTTGAGGTACTGGTATAAGGCACCGCTGATTAATAGTTACTGAATGTATCTAACATCCATACTGGTTTTGACCTCTATGGAAGTCAGTTGAAGTTATCTGTTCTGCAGGAGGCTGCCGGCAGAAATGACAGTGACAGTCCAGGGATTTCAATGTGCAAGGACCTACTTCTTGCACAATGGGTGGACCCTCCAATGTGAGTTTCAGGGCCATTTTTTGGACATTAAATCAGAACAACATCTGGTTGTGGCTAGAATGCTTGAGCTGGCTGGTAGTTCAGTCAGCACTTTACATTGTCTCCAAAGGTGCATGTAAAGAAGATGCATATCTGTTTTTCTGATGGAGTCTGAAAATGGCTGATGGTTGTCAGAAACCCTCATCATTAATTGGGTGTAAATCAAGAGGTACCTAAAGTACTAATTCTAAATGACACCAGCGCCTGTTGTACACAGAGGGCTCAGATGGCCAGGGCATCTGCTGAAACACTTGTTAGACACAGTTAAATGTAGTGCTTAACAAGTGGTACGCTTGTGGAAACATTCAGAATCAATTTAAGCTTGGCTATTGCTTTTACATGGCTTTTGCTACTTTCTGTCTCAGAATGGTGTTGCTCTGGTATTGTAACTGGGTGGGAGTGGGAGTGCACAGGCAGCTCCCAGGATCTTTGATACACCCAAGGTGTAAGTAGTTGTTAGTGGAAGGTGCTAAGTCATTATGAGTAGAGAAATCTCCTTTCCAGATTTTCTTGTCCCAGGCAATACTTTACCCACAGCTTGTTTAATTTTTCTGGTTTTGAGCGTGACATAACCATGCTCAAATCTCTTAACCACATTAGGGAGGTCTCTGGGCTGGATCTTTGGGAATTAAGTCACTCTTTTATTCTGTTTACACTAAAATTTCATTTACGAAGTGTATTTATAAAATCTGCTGGCATAAGGTTTTTGTCCCCTTTGGCATTGTGATGAATATAGATTTACGTACATTGTCCTTGCAGGAAACTGTAGTGAGCATATCAGAGATGCAGCCCTCTGCTGAAGGTTGTTCTACGTGTACGTGCTCTTGCTGATGCGCCTGCAGACACAATGTGCCCTAACCTCACAAGGGAATAGACAGGACAGTAGAGAACATGATCAGATTACCAGGGGACTGGAATAGCCTTACTGTGGGCTATTTACTATTCCTCACCTCTGTCTCTGTTTCAGTTCTGCAAAAATAAGACATGTTGCTGCCTCTGAATGTTGTGAGAGAAAGCACTTGCCAAGAAGAGAGAAAGATTGACAGTTAAGGCAAAATTTGTGCTGAAGGACTCACAATTGTTTCTGCTGTGAGTCCTAAAAGTTGGTTTAGAACACTTAGCGGTGTACGAGCCATTCAGATTTCACATTGAGTCTCTAAAAAAATATTGTATTACGAAATTGGAATTCATAAATATTCACAAAAGCATACAGAAAAGAAACACTGAATAGAAATTTAACTTCCAACTTTTCTAGGTACTTTTAATGTTTTTAAATGGACCTATGCAACTTCGGAATTGCATGACCATTCTTTTCTCCTCGAAATGAAATGGTTACCAAATTACTCATGGTGCACTTTTCCATACATTGGTCAAAGAACAAACTGAAACCACCTAAATCAGTAGAATAGGAGAGGTAAAAGCAGTATTTCTCATTGTCGTGCCTTTGAAAGCGTCAGTAAGTAGTACAGGCTGTAGATTGACTCTATGCCAGCTTTCCTTTGCAGTTCTTCAAATCCTATCTGACACTGATCAAAGGAGCCGTCAGGGCAATACCTCTCTGTGTGGAGGCGAGGGGCATACTGAGCATACATCAACACAATGCAAGAATCCAAAATGAAACGCTAAATAAATGGTCACTCAGTGCACCAGATAGCAGCTAGCAGAACTAAGTTATGGCAGGAGATCTCTGACTTGTTAGTCCTAAATCAGAAGAAAAACGCCTTGGTTGGTTCCATAATTCAAAATTCATCCTTCAGGAAACGAATCTGTAAAACAAATCTTTTTATTGAGCCTAAACTTGCAGACACTTAGAACATACAGGACCCTTCTTAGGTAACCTGTCAAGTTTATTTGTCTCTCCAGACAGATTGCCAACCTATTTTCTCCACGTTCACATACCAAAGGCAATCTACTAAAAATAAGTGAAGCACAAAGTAAAAAAGACTGTGTACATGAAGTCTAGGCCTCCCTGTCAAATAAGAGGGTGCAGGTTTTTAAATTATTATTTAATGGAGAGTTTCAGTTGTCCCTTTCTTACAGGGACTTTATCAAAACAAGGCTCAAAAATCAAGGGTCTTGAATGTGCCATTACCGCTGCATCTGCTTCATCTACCCGTCTTATATGATGGGTACCTCAAAAGGCGAAGACCAGTTTCAGAAGTATGAAAATTTCCTTGTGATTATTTCATAAAATAGCATGAAAACCGGGGACAGAGGGGAGACCTCAGGGGTGCATACTTCTCTGCTTTCAGGGTCCGAATCTGCACACAAAAGCAGTCTGAAACCGACTAAGGGGGAAGGGAAGAAGGAGAACTCTTCTGTTTTAAGAAAATCATGGCAGCAGTCAATCAGCAGGATGCCAGTAGTAAGTAAAATATCCATTCCAATGGGATCACAGGTCTTTGGTTTCCAGTCTTCTTCCTTTCTAACCTATTGTTATCTACAGGGACTAAGGCGTAGACATTCCTGTCATTCTTCTTACCAGGGTTAACTAGGATCAGATCATGAGTAAAGATTTCTTTTTAAAACTTGCTTCTTTCATTACTTTCATTAATGCTCTGCAATAATTTTTCTAGCCTCTGTTCACAGTCTGAAACCTTCCCATCCCTTTGCTGCCTAGCAATGAAGAAACTCAAATAAATCTCCTTGGTGTGCTCTGTGCTTGCAAAGATGCAGTCACTTACCTCCAGTAAGTCCCTACCATTTATACTCACCCCAAGGGTCACTGGCCTTCCAGGGGCTTGCCGTACTTAAAACTCCATCCCAAAGGCTGCTTCTTCTTTGTTGATCCCTGTGATTTCTGCAGCATGTAGTTGGTGAGTGTGACCTTTTTGTGCTCTCCCAGTGTACACGGTAGAGGAGGGGACTGGATCACAGCTGACTGACACTCCAGGCATTGCCTGTGGGTAGGTCACCTCATGGGTGCTGAGCTGCTTAGGACTGAGGCGTCCAGTACCAGGCTCAACAGACCCTGAATTCTCACTTCACCTGGAAGAAAACTGCTCCTGAACCGCAGTGGTAAAAGGAACTGCCTTCTAGGAAGGGTTGCTTTCTTCCAAGAGCAAAGCTTCCCCCCTGCAGTACTGCAGCCGCAGCGGTGTCACACAGAGCAGCGGTCATGGGAGTTTGCTGCTCCCATGGGATGCTGCTCTCATCTTTGTGTGCTGCCGGCACTGGCTAGGAGGATCCTTCGTTTGCCCAGGCCGAGTGACCTCAGTGCTGTGGGTGCTGGATGAAGGCAATGATCACAAATTCATCCAATTCCTTGTTGCAGCAGGTACCGTGACCTCTCCTTAAGGTGGTACCCTTAAAATCAAGATCCTAATACTTCACAGTCAACTGGAAGGGAAGGGGATGCAATAAGTGTTAGGGCCATGCAATAAGTGTCAGTGTCACAGTGTTAGGGCTCTGAAGTTTAGCCCACCCTATGAGGATGAAATCTTTGCTTTTATCCATTCTTATCGCTAAACCCTGCGGTGCTGGGCCAGGTAGCTAAGGTTTGTCTGCAGTGAACTCTGGGCTTGAGCTATGTTAATTAATTCTGCTGCTCTTAAGTCACCGAGTAAGGATTTCTCTCAGAGTACCACATCTCAAATCTGTGGGGTTTCTAACCCAAGCAAGGAAAATACTCCCTGAAGCACCAGAGTGGGGACTTGCTGGTCCAGTGCCTTCCTCCAGTGCATCAATAGATGGCAGCAGGCAGTTCCTCCAGGAGCAGTCTCCAAAGCAGCAGCCGCAGGTGTTGATCTTCCCTTACGCTGGCAATGGTTTGAGGTTTAAATCTGCTTGCAGACACGTTTTAGGATTCCGTCCCCTTTAAAAGCAAAACGTGTTGGTTCTCAGGTAGGTTGTATGTTCTTATTGTAGTATCGTGGAAGCAGTGAGTATTGGCCTCTAATACAATACTATCATAAGAAGATTAAATGTTTGGAACCTAACAGATTTTTGTGCTACATTCAGCTGGTTTCTTGGCAGTCTTGAGTGTTCACAAATCCCACTTCTTTCACTCCTTCTTGAGTCAGATAATTTTGCAACAGTCTGGCAAGGGGATATACTTTTCTGAGAAGAGAAAAGGACAGGTAGATTCAGTGCATTTAAGAAGATAGAGGAAAAAAAAACCTGCCTTAAAGGAAGGTTAGTGTGCTTCATGGGCTTACACGCTCCCTTTCATTCTGAACATTTCAATTTGAGTTTTACACAGAGCTTGTTTGTTAAACTCTGCCAGTCTGTTTTGAGCCATGAGAATAGCCATAGGTTGTGTTAAAAATGAAGCTCAAATTCCTCATAGGAGAATAAATAAAAACCCGTATCAAGTCTTTGGCCAAATCAATCCACTACTCAAAAAAAAAAAAAAAAAGGGATGGTGGAACTTTTGGTATGTCTAACTCTCCTAACAATATAGTGAAGGGCTGATACCACTCACTGACTGGGAAATCCCGCAGTTGGCATATCACTGCGGGTCCGAGCTAGAGCTGGCAAAAATCTCTTTTGCCTATGGGAGCTATTAGGGATGTGCTATAAGGCACTGTGCCCATAGTTTGTAGGTATAGCTTTGTATAGTTCTTCCTAATAAACAGTTACATTGCACTTCTGAGTGGTTATATTGAAAATTACCTGTAATGGCCAGAGTGATGGAAAAGAGCATCACTGTAATGCAAGTTTGAATATTCCATCCGGTGGATAGAATTGGCCCCCTCTGGTGTTTTAGCCTGATGTGAGACTAAAAGGTTATGTAAGGTATCTTCTGTCTCGCAAACAGTATTAGCAAACTCTTTATCAAGAAGACATGGTGTCTGTGAGCTGGCTCCACAGTCACAGGCATCAATTCATCATACTCATTTACTGTGAAAATAGCAAATTTCAGTCTGCAATGTAATACAGAACTTTGCTTTCCAGACTTCTGTGATCTCCGGAGTAGAAAAAAAGGAATTTTAAATCCAAGTTTTCATGTGAAATGATGTAAACATAAAATTCAATTAACGTCAAGGTGAGCTGTTTCCCACATTGCTGATCTCAAGCTTTCAAAAAAGACCTTGAGGTGATGTTCTTAGTATGAGCATGTAGGGCTGTTAGTCAGGAAGCACTGGGTGAAGAAATACAACCGAAACCTGTGGGAACGCCCCCTGCATGGAGGACTGTATTCCTTTTGGGGGTATGAAGGTGCTTGGCCCTCTCTTACGTAGCTGCCTTCACAGAATGAGACATTTTTATTCTGACATATTAGCTGTATTACAACATTTGGGGAAAGGAATACAAGTGCTTGTTAATGGTTCAGTGCTGCTGTGGGCCTAGGCGATTTTCAGACTTGGTCTCACTCTGAATATTTGCCTGTGGTTTGAGTTTATCCACTAAGAAACTGTACAACCTGTGGGGTTGGAGGGGGAGTGAACCTCTGTTCACTCTGTTCACTGTTTTCTAATACAAAAGGTATCAGATGAAAGTATACAGGCCTGGAAACCTGGTTAGTTTATTTAGGAGCTCCAGGGAGGCATTAATGCAAGAAAGATTATCGCTTTCCAAATACCTTCTTAAAAATTATAACCCGAACAGCCATATTTTTGCTTTGATATGACATTTTTTGTTATTGTTTTCTAGACAGATAAACCCAGGATGAACTCCAGTATTTAAAAAGGCCCTGAGCATCAACATGCTGCCTTGCCATCTCTTTTTTCCTGTAGAACATTTTCAGAAGTACAATAATTGAGGCAGGATTGCTCTGTATGCCTGTAGTCCAAGCCTTGACATGTAAATACTGTCAATGTAAGCATTAACATACTATTCTAAATTTTTCCCATTTGAAACTGAACCTAAATAGCAGAACAAACCCAGCTGCAGATATCAGCCATCAATATGTTTTCATTTTACATTTCACAAATATGGCAGATCTGCTGTGTTTGTAGTTTTCCACACAGCTGAAAAAGTCAGCACTGAATTACTCACCAGCCTTTGGAAGTCTTTTATATGTGCTGGCTTATGTGAGCTGTAGAGCACCAGCATTCACAATCTAGAAGACTAAATCACTTCCTTCCTCTATCCTGATACATATCAGGATGCTTGTGTCTTTATGGTTCCTGGGTGATAAGCTATCAGTTTTACATCCCCTGCTGATTGTTCTGGAATTCCTGCACAAGTAACTCTAGAAAGCTAAAAAGATGTGCAAACAGAGTCAGAAATGTCTGTGATAAATAACATCACCCAAATCCTCCTTTATAAACCAGAGCTCTCCAGCTACATCACACTTGAAACCTGCTGTTTATTCTGCCTGCGGCAGCAGAAGTTGGTACCCTCTGTCTGGCAACTGGGATAGAGAGGGAGAGAAGAGATACTTCACCAGGGTTTTTGGTTGAAGGAAATTTGCGCTGTTTCTGGGGTTGCAATTTGATGCTGCAGATAACTTGATTTAATAGCTCATTGTCCCTGGCAGTGGCATCTTCATGGCTGTTCCTGCACTCAGCGTGTGCTCATGCCGCTTTCCTGATGCTGACACTCCCCTGTCTACTCGGAGACAGTTCAGTGAGTCGAGAGCGACTGCCCAGCAGAAAGTGTAACGAAGAAGGGGAAGGTGGGACCATGCCTTTTAGCAAGAGCTACCTCTTCTCTTAACTGTATTATTAACAGCACCCTTGGGGCCTGGAAGAACATACTGACACCTTGTAAATCTAGCAGTTTGCATGGCAAAGGCTCCTGGGGTGCAGGGCATTGCTGGATACAGACAGTTTTGCTCTTTGATTCCAGGCTTAATTGGTGACATTTCTCTCATTATGTGGAACTAGCAGAATTTGGTTGTTTATGTGGACAGAGTAACTTAAGTCTGTATGTCCAGTAATGCTCATTTTGATGAATAGTTCATGCCAGTCCAGTAACGGTGCCGTTTTACCTGTTGTGCGTGAGCAGGCAGAAGAACAGAGTGGAAATTGCTGCAGTTTGTTCGGATTTGAACATTTTTTCATTTGTATGATTCAGTGTTGGCTACTGAAAAATTAGCTTAAACTTAACTGCAGTAAGGTACTTTCATTATAACACTAGCCAAAACTGTGTGTCCCAGTCTCCAGAGGGATTAAATCCATCATCAACACAGGCCAACAGCACTTCCAGCACTGAAGGTCAAAGCTAAGCAGGAACACCCCCAGCCCTTGAGGCAGTTCTGAAAGATGTGCTGGGCTTGTGAGGCCATGGCTCTGTGGATCTCGAGGGATTTTCTGAAGGACGGGTGGAGGAACTCTTCATTGGTTTGCCGGAGTCACAAGGGCCAGCTTTGGCTGCTGGAAGGAACACATCTGGTGCTATTTGCAATGCTGTAGGCTAACCTGGACCTCTGGGTTTGGGGGGTTTTTGCCATCCCCTTCTTAGATATGTCAAGGCATCTCAAATGCATGAGAAGATGTCTCCTTTTGGACAGCTGTGCCTGCTCTGTGACTGACCTGGCTGAGAGGTTCAGCTCCAGGGGGTGTACAGCTGGGAATCACTGTCAGAGTGGTGTGAGAAACTACTCAGCTTTGCAGTCCTGCTTTTCTCCTCTTACTTCCTCCTGGCGAGGTATGACAGCTCCCCGTTCAGCATGGCGACTTCTCAGCACTGTCCTCCTGGGTGTCTGGCTCTCCTGAGCATGGCGTAAGGAACCATGTGCCTCCACTGCAGTGGTGATTCTCACTGTGGGAGCTGGGCTCCCTAAAGTTCGGCTCACCCACGTGTTTCTGCCCAAGTCATCTCAGGGTATGTGACACAGGTCCTTCTGCAAATATGTACCTACCGCTTCAGTGTCTCAGAGTTAGTAGCTAGTAGACAGGATCCTGTGGCACAGCTGAGAAATATGTGAATGCAACCCAAAAGGACCCTAAATCTGACCTTGCTCAGGGATGCTTCAGCAGCCAGGTAAAGCAACAATGAGAGGATGAGCAAATCTGGCCAGAGAGACCTCCCCTGGGTCATGGAGATGAGGGAGCAGCCAAGAAGGAGCTCTGTCACTGTGCATACTGGCCCTGCTGCCTGCATGAAATGGACATCAAGCTCCTGATACATCCTGGTGTTTTGCCCCAGGAGTTCAAAGGGTGGTTTAGTATTGCTGTAACCCCTTGGGAAGATGCGTGTCTTGGTTGGAGAACAGAAATATCCCACCGGGTGCGTGTGCCGCTGCTTTTCCATGTGGAAACTGATTCAGTCCCTCCCAGAGCTCTCAAAATAGCATATGGAAATGTGTTCTTGCTTTCACATTCATTTTGTTCTGCCGTACACCTGTTAGACTTCACATTTTCCGCAAAAAGAAGCAGCCATTGCCTTTTTCTCTTTTTTTCAGAAAATAACTCACCCGCCCGCTCCCTGC
>NW_010237621.1:72754-103768 GCF_000690775.1 Eurypyga helias | reverse complement strand
CTCTGGGGAGACCTTATTGCAACCTACCTGTACCTCAAAGGGCCTACAAGAAAGCTGGGTGGGGGTTCTTTTTACAAGGGCCTGTAGTGATAGAACAAGGGGTAGTAGCTTTAAAAAGTAGAAAGATTTAGATTAGATATCAGAAAAAAATTCTTCATGGAGATGGTGGTGAGGCACTGGAGCAGGTTGCCTGGAGGAGTTATGGATGCCCCATCCCTGGCCCTCTTCAAGGCCAGGCTGGATGAGGCTTTGAGCAACCTGGTCTGGTGGAAGGTGTCCCTTCCCATGTCAGGGGGGTTGGAACTAGATGGACTTTAAGGTCCCTTCCAACCCAAACTATTTCCATTTCCAACCCAAACATTTCTGTTGAGTCAATGGAAAGGGTGGATGACATCTGGACAGGACTCTTGCTCTATCAGTTTACAACCTTAGCTAATCTTAATATGTTTATGTTTCCACCAGTACAGAAACATCAGGGTCTGAATTGCTTTCAAATAGAAGTAGCACATGAATCATACATTTTTAATGAGGTAAATTATAGATTTGAAGCAGCTTTCTATCCTTACTGAAATCCATTATTGTGATTTCCATTCACAGTATGTGTTCATCACAATCGTAGTGGATAAAAGCAGAATTTGTCAGAACAAACCCTGCAGATTCAACCCACTCTGTTCTTTATAATGAAAATAATTTCTTTATTTTGGAAACCTATAGGTTTTTGACATCGTTTCCAGTACATGGGATATGCATTTGAGATTCTGAGCAAAGGTAGAGGAAGTGTTTATGTCACAGACAAAGTTCAGATATATAACCTAATACTTACTAAAAATGGTCGTAATGAGAGGAATTTTATTGGTTTTGTTTGCAGAAATAGATGATCACCTGTTGGGACAGATTTTTTTTTTTCAAAAGTAAATAAAACTATATCTCCTTATTTCTTTTCTGTCCTTGTTTCCTTTCTTGGCCACCACTTTATATAACTGTAAGAAAAATTAAATACTGAGGGGTTTTTGCTTTGTTTTGGGTTTTTGGGGTTTTTTTTTTTGGCACCTGTGATCTACCATGTCCTCAAACAACACCTTTTAAATGTCTATGTGATTGCATGTGTAAATCTTATCCTCTGATGGAATTCAAATGCCTTAAGTTTTGGCAGTAACAGTAGCTGGAAGTTTGTCTTCAAGTTTCATAACCCCAAAATATACATTGTAGTGGGAATTACTAAGAATGTGATTCATGGGAAGATGCCAAAGACCTGTTAGAGAGTAACTAGAATGATAAACCAGTGGTATGGTTACAGAAACACTTTAGCATGTGTTTGAAGTCAGTCATCTGATCATCCCCAGATGCTGTGTTTTGCTTGACTTCCCTGATCATTTCCTTTCGGATGAAACTCAGCGAGATTGTGTTCCCCAGGGATGCACTGAATGTTCTCCAACTAGTAACAGTCATTTGGTCAACAGGCTCCAGCTGCAGCGGGTGTGAAATAAATGTGCAGGGAATGAACGTAAGCTCCTCCCCATCAACTATTTCTTTCAGTAGATGTGTCCCTCTCTGGGTTGTGCTAGTGTTAATTCAGCCTTAGTCTCTTTTACAGTGCACATCCACAAGACTGAAAACTTACTGGTTTTTTTAGAGTCCATCATACCACAATCCCCCAGTCCTTATGGGGGTTTTTGTAACATGTCTGCACCCTGAAGACGAAAGTACTGTCAACAACAAGTATGTGTTTGAATTGTGCTACTACGAATATCCAGGGCACATAGGTCTAAGGAAATCAGAGTTCCTTGCTTGTTTGCTCAAAAATCTGAAAATCCTTCTCTCCAAAGAAAATCTCCTCATACATACACAGGCAATCTACAGACAAGCCAGATTTCACTAAATATTGATCTGACCCCAAAGCATTCTGCTTAAAATTTTGTGTGGACAACCATTTTTATATAGGAGAAGTCAAGAATGAAACTACTACCTGTATCTGTTTAATAATGGGAAACTTAACTTCATGATGCTCAAGTTATGTTCCCCCAAAATGTATAAAACTGTGCTAGAAGTATTAAATTATTTTAGTCAGCATTATATACTTAGCATATAAAGATTATTTATGTCCACAGAAAATAGTCACTTGTCACACCTTTTTTTTTTATTGGCAAGCTCCTGGTTTTTTTATTTTTAATTGTCTGTGCTATGACCTGAGATAATTAATTATTTCTCTGCAAAACAAGGTACACCTCAGTGATTTTTCTCCTGTCTTAATAAATATGCAGAAGAATGTGAACTAATACTTACAAATCGCCATATGAACCACAGACAATTCTACTCTCTATAGGTAATGAGAGTTGGGAGGAGTGGTTTCATGCATGTGTGGTTCTTTGAGTGTCCTCTTTGAAGTGTTTTAGAGTGGGCTTTTATAAGTCCCATTCAAAATTATAGGATCAAACCCACTCGTATAATGACCCCTTAGGCAGTCAACTAATGAGGTAATTTGAGAAAGGAAGTTTCTGATCGACATTACCTTGTTCACAAATGACATCCGGCTTTCTTTCCATGCCTATAAAAATATTTTGTGCAGCTTTATGTGAAATATTTCAATCCATATACACAGAAAACAAAGAAGATTCCTAAAACTAATAATAAGGAATTAACAATTTTAATGCAAAAACCCAATGCATTCACCCAGCAAATCATAAGGCCAGTTAGAGCTTCCTCCATTAGTCTAAAAGATATTCACATTTTCCTAGAAGAACTGTTCAAACTCCTCTATCAAATGGGCTAGAATAAGTTGCTCTGGATACCTTATAGTGTTGCTCCGTCTTCATATGAATTATTTTAATATATTTTGAAACAGGAAACAGAAACCAGGCAAATGGTTTGTCAAAGATTACAGGGTCACACATATTACAGCTTCACATACAAAGACTGCAATTAAAAAGTGGAACATCCATATTCTAATAATACCATTTATACCAAGCGGAGTAATACCAACAAAAGGTTGAGATCATTTTCTCTCAGAACAAATTATCATCTTGCAAACAGATCCTTTCTTACATGTGCGACATACAGACTCAAACACCTCAAATGGAGGACAGGCAAAGGGTCTAGCCATAGTAACAGAAAGCAGCTGCTACTGTTTCCTTGTGAACTGGAATCTATACATTGATTCTATGAAATTCGTCTTAAGTCACAGGTAGCTCTGAGCAACTTAAAGGTTAACTTTCAGTAAACAGACAACAGAAACATAATATGAGAATGGAAATTATGCTATTCACTTCAGTGGAAGTTAGCATAAACCATAAACTTTTACTACAGTAATAAAAATTTTAAAATGTGCTTTCATAACTTTATTCTGCATTAACTATTATTATTCTTTTTAAAATACTTTCCTTTAAAATCTCACATATTTTCAATCCCTAAATTCAGGCAGTAAGAGCACAGACATACCTAGGTACTCATCTTATTAGAAATAAACTTTCATAGAATCATAGAATCACAGAATGTTTTGGGTTGGAAGGGACCTTAAAGACCATCTAGTTCCACCCCCCTGCCACGGGCAGGGACACCTTCCACTAGACCAGGTTACTCAAAGCCTCATCCAGATTGGCCTTGAAGTCGGACAGGGATGTGCTGTCAGACTACTGACTGTGCAGTAAACCATGATCTTACTTCCATACTGTCTTGGGCTCTTTCCTGTATATGGATATCAGTTTTTTTCTTCTAGTGAAGTCTTTCTAATTATAGTGAATTACAACATTTTGGTGGGTGAGATTTTTCAGTTTATGTTTCTTTCTGATAGAACAGGCTTGCTGACAAGGGTTTATTAGTGGTTAGCTCTTTAAGTAATGTGTTTTCTCAAGAAGAACATTTGATTCTCAGTCACTCTTTAGCTGGAGGATGAACAGTTGTATTTTAATTTATAAATGCTAAATTTTCACAAGAATTCTTATATGCTTCTGAGCAAGAGTTGATGAACTAATTTTCTTAATCCCTGAGGGAAAGCCACAGTAACCCCACATTTCCCACTGATATGGAGAACTTCCCAGTCCAAAACAACATTACCATTATCCTCAGTGTATTTTCGCACTGCTAGAAATATAAGCTACACAGGTTAAGATACACTGTTCTCTGCAAAAATGTGAATAATACCTACCTATGACCTGATGACCTTACTACCTATCATTATATAAGCTTGTGATCTTTCCTGCAGTTAAAATATGCATGGAACAGGATTTAAAATTCCATATAGCAATACTTGGAAATAGATTTTAAAGTCAGTGTTAAATAAATGTTGCTAAAGTTTTGCTTAAATGTCAATAAACAAACTGATATTGCCTTGTGGATATTTAATTCGAAAATTTTCATACATGCAACAAGAGATTTCTGTGCAGAAATGTTTCAATAGACTGCAGGGTGCTGATAATATTTCCCAAAAGAGTCACGTGGGTTGGCCTCCAAGAATAAGGCAAAGCTTCTTGGAAGAACACCCTGCTTGTACCCTCAAAATGCCAGTCAAACTTCTGTCTACATTTCTTCCTGTGTAGCTGGTGTCTTTATGTCTAGGTAAGAAAGTGTGACACAGAGCATTGAAAGGGTGATGCAAGGAGGTCTGACTTCAAATTTTACAAAATTGATATCAGTAGTCTGGAAAAAGCCAACACAAAGCATAACAAGGACTGTAAGTGTCCCTCCAATTGGAAGGGTATGTACTTCTGCTGGAAGTGACATTTCCTGGTTTTGGAACTTTCTTGTACCTACACAATCAGTTTTGGCCCTCTATAGGTAACAAGGCAGGAAGGTGCTCCCCTGATGAAGATTCACTGGGTTTTTTTTAATTATAACTACTCAGAATCTTCTGCTATCCAGTGTGATTTGTTAGTTTTTCAGCATGTATAATATATGATAAAAAAAGCTTGAGATTTTTAAACTTATCTAGAATTTTAAGATTCTTCACTCAATGAGTTTTCATCTGGGCTTTTTATTAGCAACAGCTTTCCTACTAGTCTCATGGATATAATCCAGTCAGAGTGTTTCGTTTTCTTTAAATTTTTGAGCATTAAAAGGAGAGAAGAGCTGTAGCTGTGTAGTTTACTGATGTAAGGTCATAACAGTTCCTATGTTACATGATTTATAATGTTGCAGAAAATTGTTTCTGCTTTATGGAGACTCATCTTGCTTAGGAAAAAAAAAATAAAAAGACAAAAACTACAACTGAAGTGACAGACACCTGTGGGTTTTTTCAGAATAAATAAAAGTGATATGCCTACTATGTGTGGCATATAGGACTGAATCAGGAAAAACTCTCAGATTATCTCAGAATAATCAGTGTTTATCTGTCAGCCATTGATTTACAAAACACATGTAGCATAAAGCAATAATACAGTTGTACCTTCAAAGACTACATGACTGTGATTCTGTGCTAGAATGCCTTTGTATTACAGATGTTTCTATATCCCTTAACAGAAACTCTTTGTATGTATCCGAATTGTTTAGCTCACTCATGCTTCTCACAGTGTATTGACTTCGGCCCCAGGCTCAGGTCCTAGGCGCTGTCAGGTGCTGTCCAGTTCTGCACAGAATACTTTTTGTAAGCTTTGAAACCCCTGAAACTATGAGTTAATGAAAGTATCGACCGAATCTTAACTAGAGCATCCTAAACATGCTGGTGTAACAATAACACTCTTTTCTTCCAGGGGGAGAAATCAAGAATTGGACACCACGAGGATGACATTTATTTATTTACTAACAGGAGAGGTGATGTAATTAACAATGAAAAAATGGCTTTAACTGCCAGTGAATGTGCAAAGAATTCATGAAAATAGCACACAAAGGATTTGTTCTCCTGGATTGAAAATTGAGAGGCAGGGGGCAAGAATATGTCAAATGGAATGATATGAAATAGCCCGAGCCTGCCTGACTCTGTGTTGTCATGGCATTCTCAAGCATTTCTGTATGCTAATACACTTTTTTTTCCTCTCTGTTCTGATTTTAGCCACTCATACTTTACAGCTGCATTTGCCTAACTTTTTCTTATTATTTTCAATTTTTAATGTGATGTTTCCTTTTGTGAAGGGTGTCACATACCTATCATTTGAAGATTGTCTAACTTGTACAGCTCAGACAATGGCTGATACCACCCTGCTGGCCAGGAAGAGTTAGATGTGTCAAAAGAATAGTTTTGTTTCCACATTCTGATGCCCTTATTCCTTCTGAACTTGTTGCCAAGAGTCCTAATAATGATGGAGAATTTTATGACATTTGTCTACCTGGAATTTTTTAATCATAACTTTTTCCGTTTATTACTTAACAAGAAAAAGATAATAATAACCCTCCAACAAGCTATTTAACTATCAACTCTCTTTTAACTTCCAAACTTCATTGAATGGTAGCCTGTTTAACAAAGTGTAGTCCTGTTTTCATAAATAATAACTACTTAACTTTCATTTCATTCTTTTCCATCCTCTCTTGTTTTTATCCACACAAGAAAAAAAAAAAAGCCTCCACCTTGTGTCATTCCTTGTGTTGAACATTTTTCAAGTACATTACCCAACTGTAATTCTATGAATTTTGACCCTACATAGTACTAAGTTTTTTTGGACTTTGCAGAACTGTACATTTTTACGTTATCTTTCATTCTAGCTGAATGCATAATCAGAATAAGCAGTACTCTTATTATACCTTTTTAACCAAACCCATCCTGTGAATTCTGTCTGCAAACAAGAATAGCAAATTCCTATTCTAACAGACCCATTTTATATTACAATAAGGAAAAATGACAAAGAAGATGAATTCTTCATGAGAGATTGCAGTTTGACCTTTTAGCTTCTATCACACCGCACCAATTCTAAAAACAAAACAGCAGCAGATTTTGTAGACATGGACTTAGATAATTGCATGCATAGTTCACAGAGAAATCAACCTGAAATATCAGAAATCCAAACAACCCTTTAACAATGTAGAAAAAGGAGTGAAATATATTCAGTCCACTACTGAACTGCTGGGCAACAGGACATAATAAAATTAAAGGACACATAGTGGAGTTGTAATAAAATAATGCATCTTTAATTAGGTACACTTAAAGTAGGGAGAATATCTTACAAAGACCATATTTTTAATGAGCTATAGACAGTTAGGAATTTTCCTTCTAGGTCAATGAAGAGATGATCACCAATGTGTATAAGGACACTGGTTTAGTGTGAGAATAGATGGAAAAATTCACGTACAGAACATTATCAGAAAAAGCTTTTTTCAGTCTCCCGGCAAAGAAAGCAATGAGTGACCCATCTAGGTCCCTTTGCACCATCAAAAACATTTGGTCTACTACTGTTGTTCCAACACACAGTGTAGAAATTCTTGTGCTTTAGGGCATAAGTCAGTCATTAAGCCGGCAAACACAGTTAGTTTTAACAGTTTTGACAAGACTAGTTTTAACTGTAATATGAAATCTTGCCAAAATCAACATGTTTAAAGAATCAGGTCAATTAATTGGAAAATTCTTTTGAAAGGAAACTGGAAACAATAGTGATAAAAGACAGTTATATATTCAGAATATAATATTTTTTCCTAATTCCATCTTTTTGTTATCTTGTGGATCTAAATCTCCTCATCAATTCAAGCTGTCACCATTATATTTGATTATTTTAGGTGTACATAAATATATTACAAATAACAAAATATTTTATGCATGGCTATTTCAGAAATTTTCTGAAATGTCTTAAAAAGCATGTGGAACTGGCTTTAAGTGGAAACAGGATTGTATCAAAAATATCCTGACAAGGTGCAGTCCCCTGTTTTGTGTTAGAAAAAGTGACCAGTAGCAGTACTTCTCTACTTCCCTTTTTCCTATTGTGTTCAGTGGGACAAACGAAGAGATTTTTCCATTTGCTTCTAATTCCACTAATGGAATTTCATTGATGTTCATAAGAATTTATTAGATGCTCAGTGTTAGAAAATACAATTTTAAAGACTAGAAAAGATTGAATAACAATGGAGAGACCTTCCTTCAGGAAATGGTTTGACCCTCTTTTTCAAGACCTCACATGCTATAATACCATGTACAGCTTCTTTCCAGCTCTCTTCATCTGGAAAATGGGGTTGAAGACCTGTAAAGAACTTGTAGCCCTGTGCTGTCCTGGAGTGTTAGTGGCACAAATTCTTCAACAGACAGGTGATGAGGGAAAGGAGGACAAAAGAGGAAGCACTATAATACTGTACATTTTCCTTTTTTTTTTTTTTTTTTTGTATTTATGATTCCACAAACAAATCCAAGCAATGGTTCAGGTAAATTCTGGTTTTAATTTGGATTTATCATGAATGAATTCCTGATTCCATCTCTTCCTCAACCAGTATTTTATGTCTTCTTTTTAAGCTAATCAGTTCTCATCCTTTCTTCTTTGGAAAAACTCATTTTTATCTCCCAAGTAGGTTCTGCTACAGCTTTTCTCTTTGATCACTTGTGAACAAGAGAGAGAAATTAGCACTCTAAAAGATCTCCAAGACTGCACAGAGGTTTCATTAGCACTGGAATATAATCTGTTTTTAAACTTCAGTCAATGCTACAGGTCTTAGTGTGAGTTCTGAATTAATTGAATAAAAGTAACACACACACACACAAAGTAAAAAAGGTAATAAAACCTAAGTTCAAGTTTAGAGATCTTGTCTTTTCAAGTAACCCACCCTAATCAGCATGGCTTCTTTTTCTGCAAAGAGGTGGTGATGGTCAAGTTTCCTTTTGTTTGCTGCCAATGTCAACTGAAAAACATCCTTTGTTTACTATTTATTGTGAATCACAGCCAAACTGTTTTGTTCAGTAAAGCAACCAATTTTACAAAATAGGAAAAGAATGTTTTTGTTTGTTCACTTCTTGCAGTCAGTCTGCTGAAATGATCTTGTAAAAAGGCATATGAAAAGGTAGAGTTTTAATATGTAAAGAAGTTAGACAACTTACTGTCTATGAGAGGTTTGTTAACTTTTTTTAAAAAATAAACCCCAGAAGTTTTTGACTGTGAAGCAAGAGCTCAGCAAAAGTGGACTCATGATGTTCTCAAGAGACCAGTGATTCTCTTGAGTCTCAAGGTGTTGTGTTCATTATGTAGAGCTATACTCTCTTTTCCCTTCCTCTTATGAAACATCAAGCTTTACAGCTCTCACCCAATCCTATATTAATAAAGATAAGTATCAATATTGTTCTTTTCCAAGTCTTCCAGAATCTACTTATTTAAAAACACTCATTACCTGCAGTTGTGGTTTATTTTATAGGGTATGTTTTATGCTTTTGCCCTAAGAAATTGGTGATCCTGAACATTGTGTCCAAGGCCTGAATGGTTTTAGGGGAATGAGCAGTTCTGTTAACAATGTTAATGCCAAACAACAGGTCCATGAATAGAATACCAGATACCATGCCAGGAGCCTTCCAGCCATGCTTTCACATGGCACCAGCCCTTCTCATTGGAACATAGCAGTGTTTTATGAGACCTGTCCAGGATCAAGAGTTGTTTCAGAAGGATCAAAGTAAGGGTGACATGTACACTCCTCTTGTGCTTAAAGGAATTATTCCTGGCACATTACCAAATATTGGTATTCATATGTTAAATAAAGTAGCTCAAGAGGTAAGTTTGCATTTTCTAGTAAAATAAGGGATGCGCTTGATGAATTCATTAGCTGTAGATTTACGTAGATTACTGTCAATGTGAAGAAAAAACATTAAAGCTTTCACTAAGCCTATTTCTTTATCTGCAGTAAGTTTTATGCTGTGACCATTTAATTTGATTATTATCTGTACTGAGACACTGATTAACACTATTATAATCTGACTTTATGCTGATTTTGTTAAAAGTCTACTATTTATCCACCAACATTTTCTCTGGCCCTTTGTGATTTGAAAAATATTGGTTGGGATTCCTCGGTGAGTGCCCAGTTTGAAACTTAGAGAAACTTAGATGAGATTTTTCAGCCTCAGTTCTAATGCTGCCTGACCTTTCAGATCATACTACTTCTTAACATAGTGCATTCATAACAACACAAGACATACTTTGGGGAAAGTGATACACAAGCTACTAGAGGAGCTGTAAGATAATAGAAGGGAATTTCTAAAAATTCACACTGTTCCCACACTCTTACCAAGTCAGTTTACAAAACCAACATACGTTATGTCTACATGATGGACTCAGTAATTCTATCTGTTCCACCTGCCACCCCATTCTCTCTCAAGATGAACTTTAGACATGTACTATTCCTTCCTCCATTCATTTTCCTGCCTTTTCTTTTCAAGAAAGGGTAAGACAGACTTGTGGCCTAGAAGAGAGGTGTGATGTGATATGTTTAGGTCATCAGCCTGAAATGTTAGGGGTTAGAATTTTGGGAAGCACTGAAGAATGTCTCAGTCCATAGTTCAGTTGAAGCCTCAGGTTCTAACTACCTATTTTACATTTTCCATAAGATTAGTCTTTTAAATACCAGTAGAGCTGCACAATGTAGAGAAGCAAGCAGAGACTCTAGATTGGTTTCTTAAAGACACATGTTAGCATTGAAATGCCTTGGAGTAATTTGCAGGAACTATCAGAGGTAATATTAGCTTGGGTGAAGCGACATGCTGTTGCAGGTAAACCACCTCTGATCTCTGCCCTTTCATGGAGACAGGTGCAGCTGTGGTGCAGCTGTAGTGTACACTGGAAACGTTAAATGTAGGGTATTTGAGACCATTAACCTCTATTCTAATTTGATAGCCAGCACACCCCTGTAATTTATCTGCTTATTCTTTCTGCCCTATGCTTCTTTTCATGTCAGTGTTATTCATGTGTTGCTAGGACCCTGGCATGCTGGTAAAAAGAGGGAGAAAACTCACAGATGTCTGTTACTTATGCCAAGACCTTTAAGACAGAATCTAAGTCTCTAGACAGAGATATATTTACTAAACTGGGACCAAGAGGACATGTTCAAAGTTCCCTGAAATAGAAACTTTGACCCTTGGAAAGGCAAACAACTTTTCAAATGCAAACATCCTCACTTAGCAGAAAGTTTAAAGGAAGCAAGAAAGGGCACAAATGTCTGAACGTGGTTCAGGGGTATGGAAGAGCACCATTCAGGTGCGGAGACTGAGATACATCATCTGACTTTGAAAGAAAAGTAGACCATATTTACAGCTGATACAGAAAGCTCAACACCATGGTAAAGTTCACAGGTTAAAGTTAGGAAGCCTTCTTGAAAAAAATCAAATATTTATTTGATTAATCATTAAAATTCCTTAATCATTACAATTTTTCCCTTTTTGGCACAACCTTGGATGAACAGCCTTGTGAATACCTCATTCACTGTTCCACTGAAAGATTTTATATAAGAACAGAGCCAGTTTACTGCCAATTTGATTCAGGTCTACCTCTGAAGACTACAATCCCACGGAAATAGTAGAGAGACTCGTGAAAAAATGTGGAAAGCCATTAGAAAGAAAATGGCAATAAGTTATAGTATGACTGTAGACAATAGTTATATGTCATACAAACCAGTCATGGAAATTCAAACACACACATACATACAAGCTTGCCATATGCGATGAAACACAAAGTCAAATCACATATTATTCCTGTGGTGTGCAGGACAAATTCCTACTGTTATCAAAACCAATGTTTGATTTGCTCATGGTTTGGATAATAGAAGTTTGTGAAAGGCTGGAGAAGAATCTTCGATGTAAAATGAATGGTGGAGACCAATTTAATCTAGAAGACAAAGGGACAGGGTATGTGATTTCCTAAAGGTTTATATTAAATCAAAGAATTCAAAAAGACAAGGGTCATGGTAGAGATCCTTGGGAATCAAAGAGAGTTTTATCTTATACTTCCCTAAACTGAAATCAGCAACAGACATGGAACACTTAAAATGTAAACAAATACACTTATTTTTTTAAAATAACACTCCTTCAGAAAAGGAGAGATAATCAGATTAAGTTTTCATAAAATTACATTATGTGAATTGTAACCAGTATAATGTACACAAAATATGATCTTTCAAACAAAAAGCAATAAAGTTGCCAAATAAACCAATGAATTTCATAAATAATCTGCAACACAAATTTTTGGACTGCAATAAATCAATATATTTCATTAGTTAACAAACACCTAAGAGCTGCAAAGCAATTCATTATGTAAATAATTCAGTATAGCCCCCATAAATGTAATATTTTATGTTCCTTGTATCTTTCTATTTGTTTGCAATCTCAAATGGAATTGTTTGCACTGTTTAAAAAGAAGGGGAAAAATCCCCAAATAAACAAAGGAATATGTTTATCTATTCTGATGTGATTTGAAACATATAAACACTTAAAATGTCTGGTTTGTACTCTGGGTGTATCCAATTTGAAACAACTCTTTCACATAAAGGGGAAATTAAAGAGCAGATTGCTAAATGGGATATAAACATGATTTCACTCAGGCTTGCTAATACATCAAGCTGAAAGCCTACACTCTCCCTTACTTAAAATTATTCTAAACAGTGCATGTCAAATATTTCAGACATTATTGAAAATGGCTGTCACAGAAAACGTAAAAGGACTCTGTATATATTTGGCATGGCCTTATTGTCTGAATGCGTGAATCTCTACACTGACACAAAATTGCTACCCTGTCAGCATGTAAAAGGATGGATCATTTCATCTCTTTAGTGATGAAGTTTCAAATCCACAAAGCACAAGCTATCAGTCCTTTGAGATGATTATGATGCCTCGAACCTGACAGCTTGCGATGACAGCTTTCACAAATTCTGGAAATCAAATTGTTCCTGCATCTAACAGAAGAAGGCAGGTGTGTACAAAACAGAAATGGATGAGGCTAAACATGAGGATAGCGTGATCTTTATGTTCAGTGTAATTGTTAAAAGTTATACCAGGGAAAATTATAGATTTTGATTTTGAACCTCTTCATGATATACACAGATGAGGGCACCAATAACCCATATGGGTAAAAGGTTTGCCAGGAAAGGAATATCAAGACAAACAGATGGCTGTACCATTGCCATATGGCTCCTCAGAAATTGGACGACGCTATGGCATTTTGCCACAAGATAGATCTAGTGTTATTTCTGTGCCAATATTTTAAGCAATGCAAGGAAGGAATACATAACTATTGGCAATTAGCTGTGTTATGTAAATACATTAAAAAACCCACCCTGTTTTATGAGAAATTTTGACAACTGACATGTTTCTGAAATGCAGATACAAATACACTGGAAAATTATTTGCTTCAGCTCTTTATTTTTTGTACTTTTTGCTCATGAACATGTGTTAAATAAACTAAGTTTCTCTGCTGATGAGGCTTAATTTCACAGTTTATCTCTCTGTACAGAACAAAGAAATACTCTGCAAACATGGTGTTCACAGTACTGAAAAAGTAGAGGAGAGCGGAAGTAAACTCAAACCACTTGAAATAAGGACAGTAATTCTAAAACTCAGCTCAGCTGGGTGTCTGCATACATAACTGAATTATTCAAATATGACCTCATATCTAAGGTCAAAGGTTTGCCATCCTTGTAGAGTACTTAATTGGAATTTCTTAAGTTCAAACACCATTGGTTGACATATCAGGTGTGTAGCTGCATTTTCACATAAGTTGTACTTACCAGGTTTTTGCACTGGCTTAGATATCCTCTTAGTTCCAGTTCAGACTGGTATTTTTTTAAAGAACAAATGAAAGCATAGCATGAGGCACAAAAACACTGCAGAGGATAACACAGAGGACATTTCTACTTCATGGAACAGCAACTTGGCATCACATGTTATAATAGCAATAACAGGGCTTTCAAAAAGTAGGCAAGAATACATGAACTATAGCTACCACATTATTTGTGAATTTAGGTCCCAAATACAAAGCTTACACTTTTATTTAGGAATTGCATTCCCTGGGCAGATCCAGGTGAAAGCTCAACTTACAAGGACTCTAATGATTCACAGAAAACTTTGTATTAAACAGTACCTAATATCCAAAATCATCTGCTTGTCTTTAGGGAAAAAAAAGCAGAAAGAATTGAAAAAAATCCAACAGTTTAAAATAAATCAGATAATTCTTCAATGTTATTTCCTCCAGCATTTCAGCTAGGAGTTAATTCTCCCCAGCATTACTCTTGCTGTTTGAATTCCCCAGCCCTAGAAGTACTCAAAACATGTAGAAATTTCTCTAGTATTTATATCAGCTAAAACTAAGCAGTCAAACTGATTCCCTCTGATTTCAAATCTTTCCCTGTAAACGGTAAACATAAAATCACATAGCAGAAGTAACCGGAAGACAGGTTCTGCAATTAACTTGAGAGCTGCCAGTCACGATTTTTTTTTTTTTTTCTGGAGGAAATACATAGGTAGTAATAAAAACTAAAAAGTGGAAATATCCTAGAGGAAATTATTGTTGACCTTAAAAGAAGACTAGCAATTTACACAAGTCCTATTACTCTGAGAAACTATACTGCCATCGGCTGCTTTCACAGAAGGTCTGGAGAATCCCTACAGACAGTTCCTTTTAGAAATCCATGAGGTTTTTCAGAGGATCTGTGCATACTTCCAAGTTTTGATCACTACCATGGCCATCAACAAAATGCTGCGCTTCTCAGTACCCACAGAGTTGTAAAGCCTACAGTACAGGTGGTGGTGTGTTTTTTGTGGTTTGGCTTGTTTTTTTTCACTCTTGGTTTCCCTGCAGTATTGTAGGATTCAGGGGAAATTTCAGCCTAGCTTTGAAGCACAGAGTTGGTTAAGCTACTGCAGAAAGCTACATGTGTTTTTCGCATTCAGCAAAACACTTCTTCATGCACTTGCAATCTACTCTTTAACAGAACTCACATCCCAACCCACATTTCATTAGACAACTGTCTCTACAGCAGAATATTCAGAACTACAACTGAGGCACATTAGTATTTCACCTTTTTATTGCCAGTCACACTGAGATACTAAGGACTTTGACAGAGAAATAGTAAGTTGACCACATCTTTTGGCATGGATGATGACAGATCTTCAAAACAGCTTGTTCTCTCACCTAATTATTATTACTGTGAGTCACTGTTCAATTCCATTTCTATAATACTCTATTCAGCTATATCCAGAAGATTAGTTCTGCTAGGTTGGCTCAACAACAGCTCTTGGTCACAGTCTTTTAACACCCTGTTCAAGGGAGGAGAAGTAGGAGGGAAAGGAAAGAAGGCAGAAAATGAGAAGAGGATCGAGGAGAGGAATAAACTTGTTGGGAACTTAAAATAGTTGAATATTATCACTCGTCTAATCAGTACAATCAGGATAGTGTTCACTTAAATGAAAATATCCTGGGCATTATGAAAGTCATCTTTCAAAAAAAGATGCTGTATTTAACTGCAAATTTTTGTCAAAATTCTCTCCACTTTAGACCTGGGAGTAAAAAAAAAAAAAGGGAAAAAAATCCACTGTCAAAATAGTGTGTTTAACTTAAGGGAATTCAACCTCCCTTTTCCCCACACATTTACTTTTTTTTTTTTTTATTACAAATTTCCTTGGAATGTTTTGCTTTTAGTGAACTAACCATTTTCTACTTTTAACTAGAAAAATTTTCACTGGTGTTATTGATATACTTGTGAGCTAATCCATTTGTCCTATGTTTCTCTCCTCTGCAAACTGGATTTTGACTGCTCAAAATTCAGATGTTATTTTACAACTTAATCTTAAAACCAGCTCTAGAATGACATTATCTAAGCAGAATAGTGAGTATCACTTCAACCATCTATTTGAAACAACTGTTACTGGACAGGAGAATAGACATTATTAAACAAGCATAGGGAATAGAGAGGTATTTTTCTGGGAATAAGTAAATTGAGTTATTTATCATAGCAAAATGAAGTCAAGAAGGAAATAAAATTACTTTCTGTAACTACAATGGAAGCAAAGTTGGGGGAAGAACTGTTTAACTAAAGGACAATGTTAGCACAATAATTGGGTACAAACTGACTGCTGAATGCTTTCTGCCTGGCAGTAGGAACTGTTGAGCATTAAAATAGATTGCATATGTTGCTTAGGGAAACTTCTTACCACAAGCTTTAAAGAACAGGTTAGACAATTGTCTTTGAGCACTCTGATCCACACAACATGGGGAAAGATTAGATAACTAGGCAACCTCTAAAGCTTCCTTCCAGCCTTATTTCAATGTTATGATTTCATAAGAAACAGATGATTGGACCAAATTTAATGATCAAGTGATTGCTTCCAGAAATATGTTTTTCTTGTTAAGATAAATCAAAATCCCCAAGCTACTTTCTACCTGTCATAGGACTATACCCTTTAATAATATTTTTACCTTTGCTACTGAGAATAGATATTTGCATATACATTACTAATAGGACAGTTTTTCAGAAAGTTTGCTGTTCCCAAAAAAATCTTGCTCAAGAAAGCACATACACATGCTTCAGGAAGCTTTGTCCATTTCAAAACAAGAGTCATTTCAGACATAACTTCAGGATTTTGTAGGACTAATACTTAATTATTGGATAAATTACCTTGTATCTATTTAATAACAATGTTTATCTGCTTTGATTTCTAGAGGCTATTGTATACACTATTAAGATAAATTCCCATGAAAATATGAATTATCTTTCTAGGGTTTTTAAGTTAATTGTTATTTATTTATATTATAGCACCATAAGCCTAATCAAAACCAGAATCTGACTTCAATACATAATGGGAATACATAATTCCAAAGGGAGTAGGTAGCTGTTTCAACAGAATTAACAACCACAACCATGACTATTTTATTCAAATCAAGACTTAGAAAAATTTATTTGTAGACAATAAATATCCAATTCAGTTTGTGCATCTAGGATCTTTGTGGCATAGGAAATTCATGTACTTGGCTGAATTTATGTGCTCAGTTTCAGGATTCTGATCAATAAGCCCATGACTAAATTCCCAAAGTCTCTATGTCCTAAAGTCCATTTTATCTTTGTATGAGGAGCTCGTAGTTAAAGCACAGTCACAGATCACTTGAATTTGGGAAGTATAATTAGCACCCATCATGTAGAAAGAAGGTACTGCAGAAATTGAAAATGGTCTGGGAAGGTTTTTTTTTTCTTTTCATCATTTTATTCACTTGTCTGAAACAGGGACTTGCCCTCTTTTTCTGAACCTTGGGAAATTGTGAGTAATGCCCTAGCAGCACATAACCAGCTGTGGATAATTGAAATCCCCAATTGCAGGAACTCTCAGTTAGCTAAACCAGAGGCAGCACGAGGATTCTTGAGATGTAGAAAACTTTGCTATAGATGCCTAAGGACAGAGTGTTAGGATACCTAGGGTTTTCAAAAAATGAGTACGCTGTATTAGAAATCGGGGTTTTGTTTGATTTTCAGCTTAGGCTATAAAACTCTCTAGGTATTTCAAAGAAACGTATTTTCATGCATTTGTGGGTTTCTTTTTTCACTTCTGACAAATGTTTAAAAATTAGTTAAGCATCTGTTTTCTTTTTCATTTGAAACAACTTTTCCTTTTAAACAGCTGTTTAGCTTATGATAATAGTCTTCCTCCTGGGAAAGCAGTTCATCTTTGTTGCTAGTTTTCAGTATCTTTAAGGTGGGTTGTTTTAAATCTCTAAATGAATAACTTCTGCTGAGTTTTCTACTACATATTTGTGTCTGTGTGACTTTCTTCCTTTCTGGCATATTAGCACAATTCTTCTTGTTACATTTATTATGCTGTTAAGCACAACTAGATTTTTTCCATTGACCAGGCTATTGCTTGAAGAAAGATATGAAGATACAAATGGAGTAGCAAAAAATAATCTGTCTTCTTTTTTTTCCTGTTTGCCTGTGCATATACCTTCTTCATTGTTTACATTTTTATGCTGCTTCTAGAAAAAGAAGGGTTGTACTATATTATCAAACTCAAGAGAAGGCAGAAAGCTAGTTTTCCTCTGCTATTACTAGAGGATGCAATGGAGAGACTCTCAAAGCCTCAGAAGTTAAAGAAGTCCTTCAGAGCCTGAGAGCAAACACTGTAATGAAAGAAGCGGTAATTACTGAGCTTACAGTGTTCTCACTGCTTTTGTGTGCCTTAGATTTTTGTTTTGGTGAAAACGATGGATTTTTATAAGCATTATTTAACAATTCCTAATGAAAAAAAAAATCACTCTAGCTAAGATAGATTATTAGCCTGTAATGGAGACCACACATACTGGAAGAATGTTTTGTCTTCCACTTTTTTTCAGGAAAATGTTATTTATGGTAACAAATGCCTTAGCTCAAAGAATCAAGGACATGTCAAAACCTTCCTTCAAGTGCAAGACAGCAAATAGCAAGAAGTTAAATATAGATTTAGGCACAGGCTGAGATCTGTTTCCTTTTTTGTTGTTGTTAAGACAACATAAAGGCTGCAAGCCACTGCGTGCTACCCCATTAGTTGTCCAAAAAAGTCAAAGACCCTGTGGGGTAGATCAGATCAATGATTTACCGTAGCTTGGTTTGTGGTTTGGTTTGGGTTTTCTTTTAATATCATTTTTTTTTTACTATCTCCACTTTTGAAGATCTGTATATACTATCTCCCCATAAATACTTCTGAAGGAAAATGTTACTGAAAAGGTGGAAAACTGCAATTTGAGAATGAAAATGTATGACCATATTTTAGGATGTGGTGAAAAAATGCCATGTAGAGCTTCACCCTAAGGTTTCAAGTTTCAACTCTGTTTCACAACAGAGACAACTTCAATTTTCTGAGTTTCCACCTATTTGGAAAATTATGTTCCTTGAGACATTCATGTGCTACATCTTTGCAATCTTGATTTCATTTTTCTATGGGAAACTACAGTGTTGAATCATAGAACATATTGACAATAAAATCATAACAAAAAGAATGAATATCACATGCATCATTTATATGTTGGCTGGCGTTTTCTTACTGGAGGTTTTGTCAAAACCTTAGATTAAATTTTCGACTGTTTTGGAAGTGGAAGTCTGTACATTCTTTGAAGATATTTTGGACAAAATATCTTCAGCTGCAATGTCAATTTTCTTTTAGTACACTATTTAGCCTGAGGAGAATATAACAAATGATGATTTTTTTTTTTTATGACACTACAGATTTTATTTGTTGTTGAGTGCTAATGTAAAAGACACCCGTTTCCTTTTGCATCTTCTCTTACTGATTTTTTCAGCTATGCAGTCATAATGTGTAATATTTTGTGGATAATATTTTCAGAAATGTTCAGTAGTAGCTTTCTGTTGCTTCATGAAAGGAATGGCTTTTGGCAGCAGAGCTGGAATGAGACTGAGCACTTGTACCCCTCTGTATGAACTTGTTTACACAAAAGCAATCTGTAACAAATCTATCTCCTAACTCTGGCACCCATCCCTGGTCCTCAGCACCTTGGAGAGTTTTTGAGGGTGTCTTGAAGCCGCCCTTAGGTGAAGGCTTGCGCTACAGTCGCTGAGACTTAACCTTCACTCACGTTACAAAAGCAGGTTTTACTCAGCATGAGGAAAACGTTTCTTCATTCACATCTGAATTTTCAGCTACAGTCATTAACCACTTAAAAAAAGACAGAAGTTGTCACAAAATTACCAAAAAAAAAAAAAAATCAATCTTAGTTTCCATGACCAGAGTGAAGCTGATATAGCCTTTAAAAGGTCCCAGGCAGTAGGACAAACCTTACTCGACAAGTAGTCTGGGAAGCCATCTGGTTGTGCAACTGCTGAAAAGAGCCTCTTCTAATAACAAGTGCCATAGGGCTATTGTCAGTAGTTAGCTAAGCCTTGCTGGATCCATCCTGTTTACTTTTGGTGTGTGGGTTGTTTGTCTAAAGGAATTGGTGAACCCAACCTAAAAACCCCTTAGTCTTCTTCTAATCAGGAAAAAAAAAAAAAAAAGAAAAGGCAAAATATATTAATATTCCAGCCCAGAATTTAAGGACTGACATAGGTCTCATTTTTGGCTTTTTCAGAGGCTCAGTTAATGTAAATCATAATTATTTTAAATCAATCTTATTTTATCAGTGTTTAAGAGCCATTTTAAACTGAGCCTCTGGGAACTATGCATAGCACCTAACAGTAGGTGTTCTTCTTTCAAACATCATTGCATAGAAAAGTCTTCACTGCATAGAGAAAGAAGATGGGAGTTGACACACACAGAGAACCACAGGGTGGCAATAAACATGATTCTAGTATCTTTTTCATTCCTCTTTCTTTAGCGATTTACTTCAGAGGCAATAAACACAGGAAAAAAAGAAAGTAAGCAGGGTAACAAGGCAGGGAGAGGATATAAAATGGAATTAAGCAGGTATGAAGAGGCTGTGAAGAAAAGACTGGAGCAATTAGTGAGACAGAACAAGATAGAAAACATCAGCCAAAAACACAGACTCAGTGAATGCTCAGATGACCCAGCCTTGACTGATGTTGTGCCTATGGCCATGTATTTTTCCCTTCTGCTATGTGTTTTTGAAGAAAAGCTGCAACTGCAAGTAGCTATGTTTTTCAGAAAAATCTGGATGGGAGAAATGCTTTCATTTCCTTTTCAGGAAATTTTTGCTCTTTTCATTTGGATCCTTTCTAATTACCATAAATAGTTCCATCTTCCAAAACACAATGGTCATGCAGAGCTTGAACATGAAATTGCGAATCACAAACCAATCTAAATACAGATGTGTTTATTAGCAAGACGACAAAGAAAGGTAAGCATCAAGAATCTTGAAAGTCCCACTTGATTTCAATTCAATGTTTTTCATCAATAACTGATGCTTTCACTGCTCTGTTAGCAGTGATATTCTAAAACTATGAACTACAGGGTTTCTAAGTCTGCCTGTTTTGTTAGGGTCACTTCTTCTCTAAGGTGCTTCTAGGTGTAAAGCACTATATAAAATACACTGCCTATATGTATTCATGTATCCTGTATTCAAAATGTGTATGAAACAGCAAGAGGTAATAAAGGTAAATATGATCAGCCTCTATTGTGCATTTATCCCTTAGGCCTTGCAACTTCTGGAATATGAATCAAAGCTGTATCAGAGGGACATATGATTGCTGATATTATCTCTACTGCTA
Organism: Eurypyga helias; assembly: GCF_000690775.1. Classification (NCBI taxonomy): domain Eukaryota; kingdom Metazoa; phylum Chordata; class Aves; order Eurypygiformes; family Eurypygidae; genus Eurypyga; species Eurypyga helias. Next base: position 82,762 of record NW_010237621.1, on the reverse strand, counting down.
TTCCTTTTATCACTGCTGCTGTCAGTCCATAGCCGGGGTTACTAGGGTACTGTCTAGCAAAAGTGCTTTTGTAAAGCTCAAGTGGTTCTTCTCATGGGGCAGAAGGGGTAGGTATCTAGCAACTCTTATGGACACAGATTATTAAAATGGTATCTAACTATGTCTCAGAAAATGCCATCCATTAAAGTCAATCTATGCTTAACAGCAACAGAGGAAATTAAAACAAAGATTTTACATTCCCAAAGTTGGTACACATTTTGGCAAAGCTTCTTTAATGTTACAGAGGAACACCTTGATGCAGCTTTGTATCTGCTACTATTTATGCATTATCTGTAATGGCTTTTCTGTCTGGTTATCATGTACTTTATCCAAAATTATTACACCATGCTTGTTATTTCCTCACATTTCTTGTTTTACTTTCTGTGCTCTGCTTACCATATGAACTCATACATTCCACATATGGATGACTTTTAAGGTACAATTATTATAATAAAAAAAGAAATTTTGGCTTATATTGTTAGTTTACAAAGAGGGAGGGAAGGATTATTCAGTGTGCAAACTTTCAGGTTGCAAGAGATTATGTCATTCTGCTAGCTGTGTTCTTTTTGAAACATAAAATAGTGCCTGTCTGTTGCAGACAGTAGAAAGATGGCTGCTGTTTTGTATTCTTCTTCAAATGTTGTATGTGAGTGATTCACTGTATTTTCTCTTACAGATAAGTTCTATCTGTTGTTTTAAATAACCTTGAATAAGTTATTCAGGTGGAGAGAGATGTGCTTTTTTTTTTCATTTAAAAACAACCACTTCTACTGTAAACTGTGTATTGTTGTTTGTTATTCATAAATTGGTGGTTAAAGACATTTTGTAATGTTGAGACATCTTTTCCCCTGTTAATTGTGATAAATTGTGGACTGCAACTAAATGAAACCCGAGCATTTTAATTATTTGCCCAAAGAAGAATAAGCATAATGTCACACGTGGTTGCTGAATCTGCAGTGAGCTTCCCACAGCTGGAAAACTGCAGCAGCAATTTTTGCAGCCAGCTGAGGTTTGAGTCACTTGTTTCACCTGGCTTATAGTGAAACTTCCTGATTTTTCATGAATGCAGAAGAGTCAAAATGTTTATGGTATTAAAATACAGCGGTACTGTATATTTGTGACTGTTTACCCTTGGAAAAAGAATCTTCCTTCTCACTCTGAAATATGGTAAAATTTTAGACAGACTCCAAAATGGTTCAAGAACAGAGCTGAAGAGAAATTAGGGGTTTTCTCCTTTTTAAATGATACTAAGAACCTTATTCTCTGATAATCTCTGTTGATTTTCTATTTCATAAAGATTTATAGATATGTACAGCATGCATTTTTTATGTTTTATCTATAGTACAGTTATTTCTACCAGTTTGGGAGGCAGCAAAATACAATTGTCTTGTTTATCATAATTTCTTTATTTTACCTTGTGTTTTTCCTGTAAGAAACCACTTGGTTTAATCACAAAAACTGGGTCAGACACTAATGTAAAATAGCACAGATATCTGATACGGGATTAAACAGAAAGTTACAAGTGTAATTTGACATATGTATAACCAGACATAAGCCGTATCTAGTGCTTGGCTGCAGGATAGCCTTTAGAAAATCCAGTTAGGGAATAATTAAATATTTGCTATCATTTATGTAATTTACAGACTATTTAATAAATCTTTAATAGATCCAGCCTGCTGGGTTTGCATATATCTGCTCCTTCATATAGATCAACTCGGCCTTTGAGTCCCAAAGGTGGACCAGAAGCTGTTTGTTCTACTGGAATTATAGCTAAATAGTTACTATTTTTCTCAGTTTTAAGGCAGAGTGATAAGAACAAGTTTGGTCTTGACCACTCTGGCCTACCAGAAGAATTCCCATTTGGTTTGTGTTGCTACAGCCACAGGTTATCCCATAGTCTTATTTTAAGACCCTAATCTAGGCAGTGCCTTGCTGCCAAAACCTATGGCTTCTGTAACCAAGCAAGTTTCCTCTTAGGTGAGTTGGGACCTCACCTGATTGGTCATTTTCCTCTCTATCTCCCAAGGAGGAGGGAATGTTCCAGGGATTCACTCACAAATAGCTCAGTATTCTTTTCTCAGCTGGTTGAATTTTTGCCAGCCACTCTTATAGAGAAAAGTAAAAAAACTAATTCTTGCTGTAGTGCTAAAGAGGCTCGTTATAGAAGTCACTTGGGATAAGAGAGAATCCAGGGTTAATCACAATTTTAAAAGTATGAAATTTAAAATAGTCAATAGATCCCTGAATGCTTTTAGATTAGATGAGGTTTGCATCCAAGTTTTACTTATATAATTATAATATTTTAATAATTTTTCCAAAACATTTTAGAAGAGGAATTATAGGCATAATTTCATGCCATTGCTTGCATGAACCCTGTTACTTTTTCTGAGCTCTTTTTTGAAATATTCCTATGTGGTGCTCCTATTATCAAAACAGTCCCATAAAATCTGCAATATCTACTTCCAGTAGCCTAGATTATTTTGCTACAGGTAAACAAAGTCTGAAGAAACTCAGTCTACTTCAAGTCAGTTGATGCATGGAAACCAAGACAGATTACTATCCTTATGAAGTTTTTATTCTGTGTCTTTCTAAACATGAAGAAATGCTGCAAGTGATTTTTGTAACTACTTTGCAGTTCTTCTAACAATTTACTAGTTGCCTTTCAAAGCAAGTTTGTTTACAACTCACAATTAGCACTTTTTATCTTCATTAAAATAATTTCCCAGATGCTTCTCAAACTTAAGTATGCAATAATGTTCCATTTTCCTTGGGAAAGAATGACAAGTCTTTTGCCTCAGGAATCTTTCAGTGTTAGTCACGTGTGTGTAAGTTAGGACAAGATGGTGACAGAAAGATAGAGTTTGGAATGTTGCTGTTTGTCCAAGAAGATTGTCTTATGCCACATATAGTCTTCTCCCACTACTGAGACTCCTGTCACCCAGATAAAAGAAACTGAAAGTTAAACTTCATGTTTTAATTTGACCATGTGTCTTATTGAAAAAGGCATGTATCTATAAAAACATCATTTCAAGTAGACTGGAGATTGGAAAAGAGAATGAATTTAATATGTTTGAGGCACCCATACCTTCTTTTTATATATTCTCCCTTAGGGAGCAAATAGTGTGCAGATACACTCTGGGCTGGAGCTCTGCCCTCACTGTTCACTTTTGTTTGAGCATCTTGGACATGTACATAAGTTCTTAGGCAGAGCTACATGGAATTTCTATGGTATAGAGCAAGTATTTACTAATACACCATGTCAGCATGTAGGACTAATATTCTAACAATAAAAGTATGAATACGTTCCCCTGCAGCTCAACAGGTACTTGACAAGCCACTGCTGAGTAGGCAGCTACTGGTCAACTGCATATGCATCTCCTAGACTCTGCTAGGTTTTGTGATCAAACTTCATCAGCACACCCACAAAACATCACGGAGAAACAATAGCTGGAGTGGGGACACCTAAAAAAACCCTGACTCTGTTCCTCCTAAGCCCATCACAGGAGCCATCAGCCCATAGAAGGGTCATCTCCACAAACTCAGAGGAGCACAGGGGCACAAGGGCAGACAAGATTCCAAATCAAGGACTTGGAAGAAGGGTTGTCCTGTCCAGACCTTCCCACAGCTGTCCCAGAAGAGCCTCAGTCTCTTGTGAAACACATCAAAGTGAGTCAATGATGGAGGAGCACCTTTTAGATGGAGTGTCACTCTGTAGGGCTGTGGGATGCATTACAAGATGCAGGGGAAGAGCATTCCAGGACTGCACAGGACTTCTTATGATATCTTTAGAGGGGGGATCTAGGTGATTAGGGAAGGAACAAGGATGGGAAAATAGAGGCATAAATAGATAAAAAGAGCTGGTCATGTGTAAACACTTTGCTGGTCTTTGTATGTCCATGCCCCAAGTCTGATCAGTACAGTCTTATCTATTAAAATTTCTCTTTCCCATGAATAAGACCATGGGAGGAACTGTCTGTCAGGGGGACCAGGACATCTGCTGGAAACATTATTGGATCTGGGGTTCTCTAGGGGTGAGACTCACTGGTGCATCTGTGTGTGCCTAAGGGCAAGAGTACAGTGGGGTTGTGTAGTGGGGGGCCCAAACCTGACAAATAGGGTTGTGTGTGTGTGAGCAGGATGGTCAGTGCCAGCAACTGGAGCGGGGCTCTGTGTGCATCTGCCAACGGGGAATACATTTTCAGCCTCACTACAGGTTGGACCTGGCCACATTGCAGCAGCCTCACCTCTGTCAAGCTGTCCTATCCAGCACAACGTATTTTCCTCTAACACCCACTGGACCTTGGAATGGGTTGATCATTTATTTCAATGAGTAGTTGTCTTCCAAATCTGACCAAGTGCTATATCTTACCATGTTTTTCAGAATTCTTTGTATTATTATTACCAATTTTTTAAAATAATTTCTGGTTTTGTTTTCACTTTTCTTGTCTTGCATGTCTTTGACTCATGTGCTCTTGCACAGCTCAGTAACGGTTTCTTTCATTAAACCTGAACCAAGGTCATACATTTGTGCCTCACAAAGCACAAAATTGCAGATAGCTGAACCCTTGAGCTGTGAGTTGCATACCTAGATTTTGTGTACAACAATTTCTACTATTTATTGACTCTATACTGGTTTAGGCAAAGATATATTTATGTACTTTTTTCAACTTTCATAGCTTATTCTTCTAAAAGATTACCTATGGCCACTTAGTCGACCTTCAGCTTCCACTATGTCTCCAATATGATCATTCTTTAGATAGTAGAGGTAATACAGAGGTAAAATATTTTCACTATAGATAATGTAAAACCCCTTCACTTTTCATGTGACAATTAAGGCTGAACAAGTGTTGAAATATATGTTGGTGATGCATATATTTGCTATTTATAAAACAGAGAGAGTGAAGGGAGAGGTAAAACTGCATGTAAAAAAACACCACCAAACCACTCTTTCTACAGAGAGGGAACTCTAAAAGCAGCACACGCAGTTTGAGCATTAGTGATTAGATAGTACTTTCAAGCCTATTTGTTTTGAAAAATCTGGCCTTCCTACACAGTACCCTTCAGGATGCAATGTAAATTGAACTGCGGGGCACTCTATAGCAAATCTACAGTCATTATCTCTTAGTTGATTCTGTCTTGTGTCTCATAACTTTTCAGTGGTACATGTGAAGCTCCTCTCATAAAAGCTATTACTTTGTCTCCGTGATACCTGTTGATATGAGAAGATGAAATAAAGATGATTACTCATCCCAGCAGGCACCTGCTTTGACCTTGTTGTGTGTAGTTTATCACAAACATTGCTGTGTGGTATTTCAGGTTGAAAATTAGGCAGATGCAAGAACATAACATATGCCACTGGGCCATTTTATGTCTTCTAGCAGTACACATGAGAAGTTTATAATGCCACGAAAGCAACATTATACAGATGATACAGCAAATTTAAACAAAGCCCACTGCTAAAGGTGTGCATAAAAATGGGACATAACTACTTAATTTCTTACTTTGAGAACAGAAATTTTGCAGAGAACATAATGAAAAACTGTAAAGTAGAAAATATACAAAGAATATATAAAATTAAATAAATCAGAAATTCTATGTTTATCAATATTCATGCATGCTTACAGTTCATATTATTTTCCAAAGATACTTTTCCAAAATTTGAAGGGAAATAAGCAACTTTTGGTGAAAAAGGTTAGCACCTTCAAATTAAAATTCTTTCAGATTTTATATGTGCAAGGCACAAAGAGGTATGAAGGTACAAAAAAAGTTATAAATATAGTAAATAAGGCTCTAAACATTAAAACAAGCAAACAAACAAATCTCCAAACCTGTGCAAAAACATATGGCCTAAAGATATCACGTGTCCATCAAAATCAGATCACAAAGCCGTCCTTTTTTTCTAGATTGTTCTGATGACAGTTTTCTAAAGGACTGAGAGCTTCATCCCCTAATTTGCAACTTTTGAGACTCCTCTTTTGAACAACTGAGAAAAACTCATAACTTGTATGTTTCATTTTGAAACACAACTGCATTTTACAAGAATTTTAAAATATTTTTAATTATGATCTACCCTTCATGGCAATTTCTAGTATCCTTTTTATAACCAATATAAATCCTTTACTACTTTAGAACTTTACTAGTTCTAATATGTTATTTATTTTTCAATTCATGTGTAAAACTATTGTGTCACTTGAAAAAATAATCATTATAAAAACTGGGCCCCAGAACAAGATTTGTTTAAAAGACAAACAAGCTGGTAACTCAAAGGTAATAGATTTTCTTCCTGATAAAATAAATTATGCAACATAGTTTATGTGCAGGAAGAGAGAATTTATATTTGATAATTTTCTTATTTTGCTAGAAGTGGTAACAAAATGGAACTGAGATAGTGTGAAAGAATTAGAAAATGCACCTCTCAGTGAAGAAAGGTGAATTTGAATTATTTCTGCTAGCTTTAATAGAAACTATGTCAGCATGCAGAAGCCAGTTTTTAATGTCATTCTACTGGTAGGTAAGGAAGGAGGAGAGATAGCCTAAAAATATTTGTGTCGGACTCAGATATCAGTTTCAAAAATAATGCTGAGCATAAAGGTGCCTTTCTACCTGGACAGATGACTGAATTTCTGAAAAAATGAGTAACTGTTATCCAAAGTCTGAAGCATATGGAAAAAACAGAACAAGTGAAAATTAATTGAGACATTAGGTGTTCATATGAATGTGTAAAAGTGTTATTGGTTACATAAACAGAGAAAATTATTTTACTATAAGATTTTCATCCTGACTTTATTTTGATTAATATATTCAAAAGTGACTAAAAATATATTATAATAAGCCATTGAGATTTCCTTCAGCAATTGTATTTTTGAACCAGAAGATAATCTGAATACTCACAAACCCTATTTACATTTATTGTAAGGCATCCACATAAATTAAAGCACCCCCCAAAAATTCACAAGTGTTCACTAAAGTGTGACAAAAATGAAACTGATACTTCAGTTTAATTAAAAATACTACATGTTACTTACCTCCTTGATTAGCAGAATAAAGTTGTTATTCTAAAAAAAAACCCCAAAAAACAACAACAACAACAACAAAAAAAAAAAAAACACACCCAGAACAAAAAAAAACCCCACCTTGGTCTATAAGTCTATAATTCTAAATAGTTCACAAGGATTGCATGAATATAAAACATACACTTCTTTAAAACTGCAATCTAAGCAATTTAGGATTATACATCTTATTGACTTTCACTGACACTCTTCTTCCGAGATCAATCATGTACATGTAAAAATCTCATCCCAAATCCTAGATTGCATTTAAACTGTACATGGAGGTCTATAAATACTTTGTCTTCAAATTAACTGAAAAACTATTGTAGCACACATTATGATAGGTTAAATTTATCAAACCCAGTGTCCTCTTGTCCAGGCTACACTGTTCAGTCTCTCTGCATAGAAGTTCAAGAGAGAGGTAATTTTCAAAGCACAATTCAAGCTGTCCTAAAGTAAGTTTCTGAAACAGTAAGAACAAATCCAATTTGTATTTATTTCTAATATACTCCACAAATAGAATCACTTATCATGCCAAAGGCACTGTGGGCTCCAGGTCTGATACTGGTGCAGAGCCAGAGTGCTAGCCCTGTGTGCAGCATGACATTGCATCTCAGATTGTATCCTTATGGGTATTTCAGTTTCCATTCAATTAAAGAGAGGCTTGATAGGTAGTTAAAACAATAAACACTGGATAACTGTTCTTTTACTTCGATTCATAATGCGGAAAATGTTCCTTTTTAACAATTAACATTATTAGAAATTTATTTGCTTACTGAACACTTTTACTTAAAAGAGGACTCTGATAATCCAACACTCATCATTTATCTACTTTAAATATTGCTTTTGCTTGAAGAGTATTTATATTGCAAATCATTTTCCTAACTGGGCCTTCAAAGCATAAAAAGTTATCAGAGAGAAGGAATGTCCATGCACCTTGTTTGAATTCCTAGAAAAATTTGTGTTATAGAATAAGGGTAGAATATTAGATGCCATTACTTGTATGAGTTTATTGATTGAACAATATTAATGAAACATTACATGTCTGCTTATAGAAAATAAAGGGGGAAATAAAGTATAAATATTCTACACATATTTGTCTCAGCTCCTGCCTTCTTCTTCCACACCTTATACTTCCTTATTCTATGAATAACCAAATCATCATTACTAAGTTTAAGGCAACTCAGGAAAAGTAGAAGGTGACAGACGTAGTCATTAATTAAAATATAGAAAAAGATACTATGAAAGTAAAACTTTGTTACCCATTTTATGAAACTGCAATAGAAATCTACCATTCTAAGCAAAGTGCAGGGAGAAATAGTAATAATCTTGCACATCACCCTGTGTTAGCAAAGGCTGACTTTTTAGTTGCAACTGGAGAGTATTTTGTAGAGTGTTTTAAACAAAAGACTTGTCAGTAATTGTTTTGTGTGTTCAGTATGCAAAGACAGTGTGAACATTTTATTAATGTTGCCAGAATAATTATAAAGCACAGATGGTTTGTCCCCAAGACTAGCATACAAGACAATAATCTAAAAGGGTAGTTAAATGTTGAAGGCTGTGCATCATGTCCTATACTTTTCTTGAGGAATTATTCTAGTTCTTGTCCAGGGGAAATAACATGAAACCAAATATAAAAAGAATTAAGGAGATAAGAAGAATAAAACAGGGAAAAAATTACTATGTTGAAGTCAAGAAAAGTATGCCTATTTAAAGCAGCCTGTGATCTACCCCAGTATTTTTATTGTTGAAAAACCAAAGCTGCTTTAGGGAGCAGGGTATCTGAAACAAGATTTTCTCTTTTTAATGACTTGTTATACAACCCATTTATCCCACCCTGCCTTTCCGCATCAATTCTAAGTATGCTTTACCTGGAAATACAATGTCACATTTGACAAAAAAATACAAAATACTTGGAAAAGCAGTAACCTTTATTTTAGAGACTACTTTCATGTGCATTCACGTATGTTCTATTTTCCCAGATGGTTCTACCCAAACACCTTAAACATTGGAGTTATCATGAGGAAAACAGAGCTGCAACGGATGCTAAGAAAAGCTAGGTGGTTTTAATTCAGAGAAGTGTCCCAGCATTTAAGTGCTGTTCTTTGACCTACACATCAAGGCCCTGCTTTCACAATGTGCACAAGCATATTTTTAAATCAGCCTTTGTTCAAAAGACACTTCACAGAGCCTCTACTAGTCTAATGGCTTGTTCTCACGTCACACTTGAGCCCTAATCCCTAACTGTCAAAAAAAGCTGTATGTCTGCATACATATTGGTATGCATGAAGTGCCTCTCTTTCTGGGGAAATGAGCTTTGAGTAAGGGGAAGAAAAAAAAAAAAGGTGAAAACTTGTGAAAAAAAGCTGTATGTCTGCATACATTTGGGTATGCATGAAGTGCCTCTCTTTCTGGGGAAATGAGCTTTGAGTAAGAAAAAAAAAAAAAGTGAAAACTAACTTGCTTTTTATATCCATACTTTTAGCACATGGGTAGAGTATACACATGAGTAAGTCAGGGCTGGATAAAATTGGCTTGCCCCTAGTTTCTTCTGGCAGTACACCAGCAGACTTGACACCCTCCGTATCCCATACTGCACCCTTATTGGCCCTCAATGTCATACTGCAAAACACAGCAGACTGTGTAATGCTCTCTAATATATTTAGAAATGTTTATGCCACCCTGTCCACAATCTGATGTGGCACATGAGTAAGTCAGGGCTGGATAAAATTGGCTTGCCCCTAGTTTCTTCTGGCAGTACACCAGCAGACTTGACACCCTCCGTATCCCATACTGCACCCTTATTGGCCCTCAATGTCATACTGCAAAACACAGCAGACTGTGTAATGCTCTCTAATATATTTAGAAATGTTTATGCCACCCTGTCCACAATCTGATGTGGAGCTACTTTGAGTGATGT
>NW_010237621.1:34164-72726 GCF_000690775.1 Eurypyga helias | reverse complement strand
TTGCTAGCATGCAAAATGAGCCTGTTGGTTCATTTTTCTTAGCATAGCTGTGCTTCATTTTGGAGACGTCTATAGCAGCATCATCTAGTCGAACTTGAGTGCCCTCTTATATCCAGATGCTTTTCTGAAAACCTTAATTTTAGAGTTCTCCCTAGCCATCCAGTCTTTCAAGGAAAAAGGTTCAGTCCTAATCGAGGGTTCAAAACAAGTATAGTACTAAGGGAACATAAAAGCCATTGCATCAAAGTCGGCTTGTGACTCTCTCCATTAGAAGATATCTTTTTTCCAGTGGTGAGGCATGGGTAGGTAAATCCAAAATCCAGGTTTTTCATGATCCCACCCACTGGCATATAGCTAGTTCAGGGGCTGCAGGATATTGTCACTCCTTTGTGAGGGAAAGAAGAAAGGGGTGACAGTGTTTGAGAGGGTCCTCCCATATTGTATATAAGTATCTAAGAAAGTGCTCTGGGTAAAGAAATCCCCAAGGAATTTGCCAGGTTTTTAACCCCTCCATGACAACAGATTTGATATTGGACTTCAGTTATAAGATGGTTAAGCTTTTAGCATATGAATTTGATCCATTATCAGCACTCTGAAAGAGGAAAAACAACCTTCTAAAAAACCTACTGATATTTTCTGGAATCCTAAGAATAGAAAAGAAAATAGGAAAAAGTCCTGTATAAAATAAAGTAAATCTACAAAGGTTAGTGTACTTTCCTTTTTGCATCTTTGGAAACTGCAGTTCAGCACAGTACTTTTGTGTAATCCACAAGTACCATTACATATGATTCTTGCCAAATTTCCCCTCAGGGAACTCTGACAACTATAGTGGAAGGATCACATCTCTCCTTTTCTATCACTTGTCCAAACACCTGGAGATTAAAATCTTAAATTCCTTGGAGCACTGTCTCCTGTTGCTCTGAGCTTGTCCCTTTCAAAGTGCTCCTAAATCTTGGTAATGCCTTGCAGGTGGAAGAGGCATGACAACTTATGTTCATACGAATTATTTCACACCTTTCTGCTTTTTCTGAAGTTTGTGTATCACCATGTGATGCATAGTGACAGCCATGTCACTTTTCAGAACCTGTAGCCACTTCTCAGAATACTGTAAATCCTTGGGATACCCTTGGTGTGTCATCAGTGTAGGAAGAGATCCAACAAATGAAGTTAAAACTCAAATTTATAAAATTAAGCACCTTGACTAAGCATTATAACAATACTCAGCAGAATACTAATGAGTACTCAGAGTACTAATGCTACACTGCAATGCTTCAGAAGTAAGACTCAAAGGAATACTCTAAAATAAAACCAACATACAAACACATTGTATGGACTGATATTAAAATTATCTACTTTCCAGAAAAAAAAAGAACCATTAGCTTATTCTGCAGGAGGGAGAAAAAACATTCATGCAATTTTAGGTAGAAAATTAACTTATAACTAATCAGACTATTACCAAACTACTGAAGGAGCTCATCTGCACAATCATGTATTTTTGAAAACTCCATGCTGAGAGAGTAAGTGCAAAGGAATGGTTTGGAAAATCATAATTTGTGACAATATCACAAACAAAGACCAATTTTCATAACTCCAGGAAAAGGAGATAAAGGTCACACTACACTCTGCGATCACCTCCTTATCCAGCAAGGGAAGCACAAATGGGATGAGACATGCAAGTTAGTAAATTGATCCCTCTTTCAGCTAGGCTTGCTCAGATTTCACTACGTATCAATACCTCTTCACTATTCATTTCACACCTGAGCTTTCCGGGACACTTTTCTGAAAAATGAACAGTGATCTTCCTTTTCAGACAACTAAACTCACACAGTGAGATGGACAAAACTTTTTAGTTTAGATAAAGGTTGAGATGATCAAGGGGAAGTATTTACTACTAACCAACTAACGGCAAACTGAAAATAGAAGAAAAGGAGATATAACAAAGTTCTTGAACTGCTGCAGAAGATTATACAACTTCAGATGCTGATGCAACAGACAGACAAGCAGAAACCTGATTACTTCTATAAGTCTAAGACCTAGTCTGGAAAATTGAGCTCTGCAAGATTTTCAAGGCAGAATTCTGATCTGAAGGCTGAATCACACAACAAACAGTATGATGTGATTTACCCTGCATTTGAGCACAAGAAGTCTACTTTTAGGTTCCAACCAGCCAAAAAAGAAAAGCGCACTCAAATTATTTGAAAAAATGTATGGAAGGAAAGTATAATGAATTAATCAGACAAATAATTTCAATGTTTCTGTAGGATACAAGATGACATGAAAAATAAAAGATATTTTTGACGTTTTATAGAGTTTATCTGCTGAAGAATATTCCAAGATCTGAGGGAGGGAAAAAAAAAAATCAGAACCAAAACCAAAAACTTAACACCACCACATCAGATTAAAAAAATGAGAGTGCCTAAAGTCCATACAGAACTGGATTTGTGTTTCCAAAACTGGAAAGTGACACAGAAGGATAGAGATTGGAAGAAGAGGGGAGCAGAAAAATGATGAACAATACCCCACTATTAAGGTATATGAGACAGGGCACTATCTTGCATTATTGTGTGGTAATCAGCTTAATTATCATTACTATCCAACATTAAAGTTGTTTAAAGATGGGGAAGTAAAGGAGAAATAGGCAAAGGGATGTACATATTTCAATTCACTTAAAGTGTGTACTAGAGCAACAACGTCTAGCTTACAACATATATCATTAATAACTATCTTCTTATCTCCAAAAACTCTCAGTGTATATAATTCATCTGCTGTTACATAAGATGAAGAAAGGAATGGAAATATGCAAAAAGCCAGAATTTTAACAGATTAATAATAATATGAAGAATTAAAATAAATAACAACCCATTCAGCCTCCAAGCATTCAGCTTGAAAAGAAAACCTGAAGCTTATTTTTTTAAATCAAGCCACAGATTTTGTATTCAATAATACTGATTTATGTGTCCTATTTGATGACTAGAACAAAACCTTTCCCACATTGTGGGAGGGGCATAACATTCGCTCTATATTAAGCAAGAAAATATTTTTTTTAAATAATAAAATCAATATTATCACAGCCTCCAGATCACTTCCACTTCAGACAAGTTTGAAAAACTGGTGCTCTAGGCATCATAGCCCTCTCTGATAAATCACGTATAGGCTGCCAAGTAACTAGTAAAACATCCTTATAACAAAGATGAATAATGACCTGAACAGAGTTTATAAAAATGTTCTTCGGAGTTTCCTTAAATAAAAGTCATGGCAAACATAAATGAAATGCATATAAAATAACTCTGGGAGAACACTGCTGAATAGTGGCCATAAATGATATACTGATGGAGGTGAAAATAAACATGAAATATTAGAGAAAAAGCCTGACAAAAGAGTGTTTTTTCTGTTTACCTAGATTCTGTGGGAAACATATACCTGGTTTTGCTCCTAAAATTGACTTCAGCTCAATACTGTACCTGTAATGAAATGTCATGTCTTGTCTTTGTTTACATATACAATGACCAGAATAGCAAGTCCTTTTGAAAGGAACATCTAGACCTTTTAACAATACAGAGAAATACAAGCAGAATGTGATTTTTCTGTGAATCTAAGGGTTCAATTCTGCCTTCACTTATATCAGTGTTAGTCTGAAATTTCTTCTGCCTTGAGCAGTGTTGATTGGTAGGATGCTGCAGAAATAAGGAACAAAAAAATATTGTATCAGAAAGGAAAGTACTTTAGAGAATGTAATAGAATGAAGAATTCAAAACAATTAATCAGTCAGGTACCCTAGACTAGAAAAAGAGATGGAAATTGAAAACAAACATATCTGTATCATGGCCATATTTGTATTGTTTTCCCATTTTTCTCATTATATAATTTATAATCCCATGAATTACTTATTCATTGCTACCTGAATCACAAAAAGGTTTTGGGTGAACATGCCACCTTATATTTATTAAGTGTATTGAAAATGTATTGGGTATCTCACTGGACACATTTGAGGCATGCTTTAAAAGTGTCATGTTGAAAATTATTTTAGAACCACATACTTTAAGAATAACTTCCACCTTGAGTAATGAAATTGGAGCTGACCAGACAAAGCGTGACCTAGAGAAACATTAAATAGAAAAACAAAAAAACCTGAAAGCTAATTCATCAACCTGACACTCAAAAGCCCTTACAAGACTGAAATAATGAATGAAAATCGTGGGTATGCTTCATATCTGAAGGGGTGGGAAAATGAGAAGAATACAGAAGATAAGAAGTTCCATATATCACTATATTTATGTTCCTGGGGTTCAGTTCCACACTGAGCCCCAAATGGTTAACTGAATTGAAACTATAGAACTTACAGAACTAAATGTCAAAACAAAAATAGGTTGATTTATGTTGCACATGCAGCTGGTACCCAATAGAATACATAGATGTCAGCAGTCAGATTTGTCGTTCCTGATTGGTAGAATATATATCACCATTTTACTTTCTTCCCATCGTATAACACTCCTTCCTAAGTTTCAAAAAGCTAGTTTTCATTGTAAAAGGCAGCATATGTGTTCTTATTCCTCTGAGTAGGCTCAGTTTTGTAACTTTTATGTTCTCAGTGACTACTGCATTTCTGCAATACTGTTCTGTAACAGCATAAATGACAGAGCATTTCTTGAAATTCTATACCTTAGCCAGGTTTTGTGATATAGAAGATGATGAAAAGAAACACATGGATCCTGATTGTCATCATGTGTTTTTACTCAAACATTGCATTTTTCTTTGGTTGCACGTCTAGTTGTTTCCTTTATTTCTCTTCTGTGACAAGTAATAATACTTTCTGAGCAACTAAATTAGTCCACCCAAGAAAAATATATTAGTTTCTGAACTTGTCTTCCAATAGTGACACTAAGGTATATGAGGATATTTGTTATGTATCAGAAGGTATATGGAGTTTCCATTTCAATACTCACAGAGACATTACGTCTATTCTTGTTCAGGCCACTTATACCACACCCATCACAGTGATAGTATGCAGTGGAAAGGGAACAATATTCTCTACTGTCTGATTATAGCTGAAGCTATACCCACTTTTTATTGTTCTGTAAATTACATGCAGTAGTAGGCCTGATTCTGCAGTTAACTGACACAAGAGAGTTGGTGGCGACATAAGTAATGATAAAACCAAGTCATAGCAGTGCCTGCATAAAACATATGTTTCAATACCACTTTCAAGTGACCATGATTTTTCTTTTCCTCCAACTTGTATGACAATAAGACCAGTTAAAAAATAATTGAGAAGTCTGCCATATCACAGGGTTGGAATCTCCATTCATATTACTCCTGCAGAAAGAAGCATGAAAGGTGGAAGGGATCTGCTTAACTTTCCACCAGTACAGGGAAGGTCATATTAACTTCTCTATCTAGAGATAAGAATGGTAAATTTCATCTTCTGATGTATCACACATAAAATTTCTTGTCATATCTTCCATTTAGAACTACAATTGTTGTACAACAGATTCATAATGCATTTTGCACAAAAACCATTTTCAATGCTCACATGCTGACAGGTATTACTTTCTAACCCATTTATAATTATGGAAAAATATTTTACCTAGTGTGGAAAAATTAATAGATTGTTCACACAGATCTTCTTCACAAGGATAAGCAACTAGAAGTGACTGAAGATTTTTCAGAAAGTATTAAAATGGGATGTATATGTACTTCACAATCAAATAATATACTATCTTCTCTTCCTCAGGCTTGTAGGAAGATAACTTTCACTGATATTTTTTTAATCAGTTGCTATTTGTTGTGTTCTGTAATCTAAAACAGAAATAATTTAGTCCAATAAGATATTATTACATTTGTGCACCTAGGCAGTTACCAAAGGTGTGTTTCCTCCTTTGGGAAGGATTGTTTCTATTAGGAGAAATCAGTATTTTATATTAAGTTTACTACTGGCTCTATTTGTGACAAAAAGATATACAGTAGGTCAATTTATTCTGCTTAGTAGAACAAAAAGGTCTGCAGGTTTCCTTCACAATAGCTCAAAAATATTGCTTCATCTCACTTAATCTGTTTCCTAAAATTCCCATTTTAATTCCCTCTCAGGACTTACTCATGACTCCTTCCCTAGACTTTCTGCTTTCATCTCCTACCATGTGTCTTTTTCAACAGGCATATCCTTCTATTAACTACTGATCTCCTATATGCCTATAATCTTAGTTGGTTTCTTCTCTGTTTGAACAGATACTTACACCATGCCTGAAACACAGTATCTGGAACACCTGATGGGATTAATGAAGCCTGTGATTGATTTTGGATCAAAGATTTTCTTGGTAGCAGCCATCATCGGCTCTCAATGTATTCCACAATGAAACACATTTTTATAGCAAAGATTTTCAAATAAGCCTCCTAATCTGTGTGTAAGATTTACAAATCTGCTGCCTTTTGATGTTTAAAATGCATTTTGCATGATGGACATATCTTGTTACCCATGTGACTTTAATTTCCGAGATTCTTGGGTTTCTTTCAAATGTTCTCATCTCTCTGAAGTGGTAAGGTATTATCAAGCTTATTTTCAGAGATGGGGAAACAAAATAGTGAAACTTCAAGTCTAGGCGACATCTCCTAATTCAGACAGCTAAATTTTTTTTAGGAAGCTAGATGCTATCAGTGAGTAATCTCAACAAATTTCCTGTGACACCTGGCATCTACGTTTAGCAAGTACCTTAAATATCTAGGATGCATGCCTCTTCTGCAAGACATCTTGAAATCGTAGGTGTCTGACCCACTACCCATACAGTTGTCTCTCTCACCATGCATGTCTCACTCCTCATCTCCCCTCCCATTTCTCTCTCTGTCACACAAACACAAACACAGAGAATTACTCCTTTTAAACACAAATGCCTGCTTTACATTGAGCCAGTTTACAAGCTTGTAGGTTTCGCAGCTAGAACTCCAAAACTTTTTTATAATCTTAAATTTCTTGTTAGCTCGCAAACTCTCAGCAAGGTACTTTTAGGAGAGGCACCTCTCTCATATACTAGGATTTGCTAGAGATGCTAGATACTTGTTATCTTATGCCTTCCCTTTAAATTGCTGTATGTATCAAAGAAGTAGGACAGACTTTTTTCCCTTTCCCCTGCATCCACTTCATCCTGCCCATATCTAGGCACTGCAATTCTTCTACAAATTCTTTTCTATTACATATGTAACATTACATAACATTAGTCTGGAAGCAAAAGTTTCTGTCATTATTCAGAATGCAGAAGAAACTTTAAGTCCCTTTGATGCATTGCAGCTCACATCACATCATATCACTTTGAGCCACACAAAGCCAGACGTTGACAGAATCAGGCATAACAAGACACAGTGCATCAAATCTCTTTAGTCTTATACTCAAGGTGCAAAGAAAAGTGCTATTAGAGAGGCTTGTAAGGCTGCTTTATAAAACTCAACACCAGAAAGCAGTGCCTCTTGCAGCAGTGCTCTACTTAAAGTGCTTCAGTAGGGCACTAATATGTTGTTTGATAGTATAATGGCAGTAGAAACTTACTGATGCAGTGGAATGAAGTGTTGCTAAACATAAAAAGGCAGCATAATAAATAAATCTAGTAGCATAAGATTGCTGTAAGGAATGGTATCAGTGAAATACAGTATTTTACCAACAACTTACATTCCTAAAGATTTTTCTGTTTACATCCTTGTTAACTAGCATCCCATTTAGCGTACTTGTTATTTTCACAGCACTCCCTAAGCTAGACACGTCCAAGAACAGACCATCTGTTCACTTTTGAAAACCTTGTAAAAGAGTATGGTTCTTGTTTGCCCAAAGTTTCAGATTCCTTCTTAAGGATCTTTCACTCCTGAAATTTGTCCCTTCCATTACCTACCAATAAAACATCATGGTGCTGTACCAGGTTTACCCTACAGGAGCACTTCATCTTTGAAAGACGAAAGGCAGCATTTATTAAATGTGTATTTTGATGGAGTACACCAGTCAAGTATTGTGCATGATCTGCAATACTTGTACGATTCTTTCAGAATGGTTTACTCACTGACTGCTTATTGGTAATAATATTCAGAGTAGTAGTGATCTAGTTACAGAAAAATCTGGTAAAATACAATTATTTGAAAAAACGATTACGAAATTACATGTTAAGTACTGAGCATGATATATGTATTTTACCTAGCACGTGATCTTTGTTACATCACCTTAAAACATTGTTCAAAATATTTATGAACAGATCTCTATCTTCTAAGAATGGAAATTTTAGTCAGTTGATCATTTCTTTTGACCAAAGAAAGCAAGTGACGGAACTGAATTGAGAACATTTGAGAGCAGTTAGGAAGATGTCATACACTTGAAATGAAGGAAGTAGCTTTCTAGTCTTGAGTCATCATTGTTTCATTTACCTGTATTTCCTCATCTTGTGATATATAACATACAAAGAAACAAAACAAAAAAAAGGTATCCAGTTCTAATTAGTAATCAACTGGTTTGCAAGTAGCACTGAAATGTGACTATCTCACATCTGAGAGCACCCAGAAAGAGAATATTAGTTTAATTTCTACCTTGTTTGGGATAGTCAACAAAATTAAAGACCTAGTGGGAAAAAAAAGGTCCTTGATTCTGCAAGAACACAACATAATAGGCCTTTGCTATGGTCCTCCTGATGTCGTGAGAACTATACAGAATGGGTTTCTCTGTGTGTCTCAGGACAGACAATTTCATATTTTAACACTAAAAAGTCGATCTCAGTTTTCTCTAAGCACCTACTCTATGATTGCCAAAGGGCAAGGGTTTGTCTTTCACTCAAGTTTTAAAATTGGGCTTCTGTTCTTAAAATATAACAATGCAAGTTAAGAATAAAAACTTCTACCTTTGTAGGATACTGATTGAAAAGAGGACCTTTTAAATAGCTTTCAGTGAAAAGCAAGTTCAAAAATTGTATATTGATTCAAAAACCCACAACAGGAGTTGAAAACAAGAGTCTTGGAAAGATTTGGCACTTTTAAGAACTAAGCTTTATTCTTTGTCATCTTCTGCAATTGTTCTTTTTTTCAAGGCCCTTTCTGCATGAATAAAAAATATCTCTTCAAAGCTATAATTCCTTGTGTATTTTCAGTGTCGCCTCATAAATAAAAACTAAAAAAAACCCCAAAACCCAACCAAAAAAAACCCCAAGATGATTCTCTGTAGTCTTATAGTTCCTGGCACTTTGGGAATTAAAGACCATGGAAGAACAGAGGCAGCGGCTAGACATGAATACCTCTTGGTAGCCAGGTTAAAGGAATCTTGTTTATGCAGCAGTGTCCACTCAGAATGAGGATTACTGAAATAATGACATCTTTGCTCAAAAGTAAGGGATTATGGAAGCATTTGTACTCAAAATGGGATTAAGGAGAGTCAGAGCAAAAATAAACCTTTGCAGAAGCCCTGCAGTGCTGTAATGATCTTGTGGTTTAAGCACTCAGCATGAAGCTGTCTCTCTATAAACAACAATGAAACCTGAACTGCAAAATGTGGATCCATATCCCAACCACTCCTCAGAAGTACACAATGAAAGACAGGGACCTGTATTTTTAGGTCTAGATGCTTTTGTCTGTGTCTACATGAATTACTCAATTTTGGCATGCTTTATGATGTTGAACAATGGAATTTGCTGTATATCAAAAGTATAATATACTAGAGCATAGTAGTTAAATGAAAGAATTTTATAGGAAATTTGTCAGAAACACTGAAAAATTTAAGGAACTATGTCCTCAAAGATTAGTGGTAGTGATGCTTGTAAACTTTTCATGGTTTTACACGTTAATCTTCAAAACTTTGGCATGTACTTGAAAGTTAATGGACCATTTCATGATCTACTGTTTCAGCAGCCTGTTTGCATGCAAGCTCACAATTAGTGAGGTGCTGAATTCTTCTGGAGACGTGGAGCTTCTGAAATCTTATAATGTCACTCCAGAATGAATATGCCCTTTCCAAAACAACAAATGCAAGGATAGGTGAAATAAGGACTGCTCAATAAGGGAAATAATTTGGAGGAAAAAAGCAGCTTTTCAGTTTTGATTGAAGAAAATGCTTTTTGCTTGTTTCTATTAAGCCAAAACAAGGGCAACAAAAAAACAGTACAACCTCCTCAGAAGTTGTAAAGTTATAAGAGCCTGAAACAGCAGTCTTTCTAAATGACCTATCAAAATCTCTGAATCTTTTCAAGACTTTTTCACTGGTTAGAGTTATTCAATAGCTGAAATCCCCTATTTTAAGATTGAAGAGATTATAAGACCAACCAAATTGCCTTTTAATGATATATTTCTTAAACATTGAATTACGCTTTACTTTCCATAAATCTCAAGATTTTAACTTTAAAAGTAAGACATTCATTCTTAACTTAATTATTTGATAAGATTAGAAATAAATTATTAATCTGAATCTCAAAGAAATCTCTATTTCTTCACATATTAAAAAAATCATTTTCCTGTGCTTGTGGAAGGAAAGAAGTGGTAGACTAACAATCTACAACACGTCCTCAGTGACAAGGAAAATCCATCTCAGATACCATTCTACATGTTTGAGGCATTTCTCCATAAATTCGATTGGACCTTTTCTTTTCCACTCACTCTAGCTCCCACATGAAGTAAGCTTTTTCTGACCAAGAAAAGGCATGGACAAGAGAAGGGCTAATTAACATTGTTCCTTCTGTTAATACATAAATAAGTAACAATATTTGTCAGAGGTATTGCACACTCTTTTCCTATCCCACCATACTGCCTGCTGTGTGTTAGCTCCAGTGCCAGCTTAGCCCTTGCTGCGTGGTGGACTTGAACAAAAGGTGAGTGCTGGCACCAACGATGTGCTTTACGGAGATGTCCTGTTCTCTCCCTGCACAGCAAAGGTGAAGGGAAGACGTAGGAAGAGGTGCAAAGCACAGCTCATGAAAGTCAAACCAAAGTGAACAAACTTGAACACAAAGCTGAGCAGGAAACTTTACCGAACAGCAACATCATGTAAATATTTATCAGCATCTGTTGGGAGCACACAGCCAGGTGAGTCTCGTCAAGAACCAGAGCAAACTGTTGGTCATGAAAAGGAACAGGTAGCTTCCTGGGGTTGGTTAAATAAACAGTGAGTTTCCATACTACTCCCCTGCTGAAATCACCAGCGGTAATTAAAACTTTTCTTAGATGACCAGGTGGGATGTGCATTCAGCTCTGTGCTGCTTACTGCAGAATCAGTAAGGTGGCCCCCTTTGTTACACCGTTTTAAAGTCAGCATTTCATCATCTCAAGAAGAGTGAGATATTCAGAGGAGTTCAGAGACAAGCGTTCATAGTGGAGTCAAGTTGTACTCTAGATATCGTCTTATTGACAGAAAGAAATTAAAGTAAATATAGAAATAAGAGTAAAGAAGGGCTGGAGAACATTAAATAAGATTTAAACAAGATCTAATATGTTCACCCCATATAATATGTGTGAACAAATGGGAAAAGACTTTTCTTTATGAATAGCACAGATCAATAGTTGTGCTGCTAAAACACATCTGTTTCTGTCCTGGCAATGACTTTCAGAAATAGTCTAAGCTTTGTATTTCCAGTTTAATAAACAACATAAACAATCAGAGGCCCAATAAGGATTATAAAGTAAGTAACAGAGAGAGATCATTCTCTGTGCATTTCTTTGATTTTTTTATTTTTGTCAACTTACAACCCTCAGAAAATCCCAAACTAACAAACCTTGTCATTTCTGTCAAAGAAAAAAGAGGTATTGTTTAGATACAGATCTATCAGTTATTTCTATACCTAGCAATTTGTCAAGAAAAGTCCCATTTAGTGAACACTTGTGAGAGATTATTGGAATAGAATTATAGAAGTGCACAACACTGACATCACTGGCTTCATTCACAAGAGACCGTTAAATGGTAATGACTTTTGTTTATTGTTAACTTGAGATAAATTTCAAACAATAGTTGAAAACTGAGAAGTTCTACTTTATCTTTGGAAACTTTCAAGTTCAGCTGCTTGTTCCTTGGATATTAGTAAGTCTTACCAAAAAAAAATTCCATTATAAATAGAAGGCTCTGTACGCTGCTTACAGAAAAAGATATGTCCCTGCAATCACCCAGAAGGGTGCATTGCAACTAACGAAACACAGAAGTTACACAAACAGAGGAATTTAACCCCTAGAGAGCAGGTATTTGTATGCATGTCACCCCACCATACTGGGAGGCAGTCTCAAAAGCCAAATTACATGTGTATGGCTCATGGAAAACTCAACATGCATTTTTTTTTTTTTTTTTACATGGGATGGGCCTTTTCGTAGTCAGAAGGTCAATTAATCCTGGGTACCTAGTGATAAGGGACAGTCAGGGAGGGGCATATCACCTTTCAGAACGAAGTTACATTATTCTGCCTTTTCATAAAAGGGAGAGGAGTAATGTTCATTATCTTGACAATAATATTAAGAAAAAAATATTTTGGTTTTGAATTCTGTATATAAAAGGTCACAAAGTCCATCCACACTCTAACATGTATTTAAACTAATTCCAAAGGCTGTCCTTTACTGTTTTAATCATGGGTATGATCCCATTTCTGTTGTGGAAACCCATTCATTATGAAATTGCACAGCACTTCAGTTATAATGTTAACAACAGTAAATAACGGTACTGCAAGTATGAGTTCTTCTCAAACACATGCCATTCATGGGCAGGATCCCTGCACTATGAGACTCTATTTTATATAAGAAATGAAGATAGTAAAATTTCATTCTTCTAACTGTAGATCAGCACTGCTGAATGACATCTCTGTTTCTTTTTACAAATACTGTAATTGACAGCAAATGGGTACTTGTAGGTTCCAAAAGCACTGAGATTAACCTTAGACATCTTTAAAAATATGTGACTACACTGATTATCTCCTTTAGTTTAAATGTAAAATGTATTATATTGTTTGCCAAACAGAATAATTTCAGTTAATTTATACAACTTCATTTTTTTCTTTAACTAAAGAAACTAAACAATTTAATTTTTTCCTTAGTTTTCCATCTCCTTTCAACTATTCTAATCCAATGACTCAAAATGAATGATTATAGGTAATTTATTAATTTTCTTTGTGAAGTAATTTTTAAGGAAATGGGAATTTTTTAATGTTCCATTAAAATTATTCCAAACTCTGATTTGCAATAGACCTTGAAATAGAAATGTTAAAATATGTGTATGATTAAACTGTAATGTGTATAGAAAGTTCATAAATATTATAACTCTTCAGATAAAGTTTGCAGTATTAATTGCTGAAGAAGTGAAATATATATAATCTGTTAAAAAGCTTTTTTTTTTTTTTAATTTTAAGAAGTAGAGGTCACAAAACAAAAAGAATGTACCAAGGAAGAGAGAGATATGATAAAAATGTACAGTACTATTAGTTCACTTGAAACCTATTTTGTAGTATCACAGAATCACAGAATGGTTTGGGTTGGAAGGGACATTAAAGACCATCCAGTTCCAACCCCCCTGCGGGGGGCAGGCACCCCTTCCACTAGACCAGGTTGCTCAAAGCCTCATCCAGCCTGGCCTTAAACACATTCAGGGATGGGGCATCCACAACTTCTCTGGGCAACCTCTCCCAGTGCCTCACCACCCCCTCCAGGAAGAACTTCTTCCTGATACTCAATCTAAACCTCCCCACTTTCAATTTAAACCCATTACCCCTCGTCCTGTCACTATAGACCCTTGTAAAAAGTCCCCCCCAGCTTCCTTGTAGCCCCTTCAGGCACTGGAAGGCTGCAATGAGGTCTCCTCGGAGCCTCCTCTTCTCCAGGCTGTACAAGCCCAATTCTTGCAGCCTTTCATCATAGGAGAGGGGCTCCAGCCCACTGAGCATCTTTGTGACCTCCTCTGGACTCTCTCCAATCAGTCTATATCCTTCTGATGTTGAGGGCTCCACAGTTGGACGCAGCACTCCAGGTGGGGTCTCACCAGAGCAGAGTACAGGGGCAGAATCACCTCCCTCGACCTGCTGGCCACACTATATAGGGGAAGAACTGGACATTCATCTGTTTTTTTTCCAAGGCTTGTCCTCTTTTCCTGGCTGGAAATTGCTTGGTTACTTCCTTCACCAGTGATTTTTTGCCCTCCTGCAGCCTGATTGGAGTCTGATAAAGTTGAAGATGTCTGGAAATCCTGGACAAGCGACTGAGAACAGACATATTAAATCTAGGGTACAGATGCAGTTCAATACACTGTGCACATGGCACAAAAATAATCCAGACATATCTTTTAAATCTGATGTAATCTGGATGAGTCATATTTCTGGGCATTTGTAGTTTAATGGCAGAAAAGAATCAGAAAAAGGAAAAAATCAGGAAAGCATTGACTTTTATCACACACAGACTTGTTAACCTTTCCATTCATGCCTGCTGTTAATCCCATACACAATTTTGCTGGCTTTATGGTGATGACTAATTTTCAGTGTTTGTGGGATGATTGGCTAATTTTCCAGTTTTCTGGTTACCTCATTACATTCCCTGATGTTATCTCTCTCACTGATGAATTCCATCCATCTCATAAATAACTGACATAATCCACTGATTCCTCTTGCATTGATTTAAACTTTTTATTTTGTTTGAAATAGATGGATCCATTTCCTTCTGGCATTCAGTCTTTTGTCACTCAGAAATTCTCTAGTGATTTTAATTTAGTTTTCTTATGTGTATGTGAAATTTTGCTTCAGTTATACTTTATTTTCAAGATCATCCAGCCCTGTGCTTACATGTATTTGAATGAAAGAAATTGCTAAGAATCATGAACATCAATATTTGATCTCACTGGCCTCTGCAATACCTTATAAGAGAACTGAACATGCATTTTAGCTTCCAGATGAATGAAGACTATCTAACATTCACTTTTGTGTCACGGTTATTCAATTATTACTTTTTTTTTTTTTCTTTAGCTTATAGCAAAATGTCCGGCTTAAGTCTCTCATCCTGTACACTGGATTCAAAGATAAAAAAGGAGTGAAGGGGAATATCGCAAGAAGGGAATGTAATCCTGTAAATGAAGAAACGTCCACCTTTGTGAAATCAGGAATCCGGAACAAACCTGTAACATATTTCCTTCAATATCATGCATGATTCCAAGTGCTGCAGTAACCCATAGGAACTAGTAGGAGAAAAAACACTTGAAGTTTCATGCAAATGATAGAAATGATGAGATGGAAAGGATTTCAAATTAGCCTGCATGGGACTTGAATATGTCAAGTGCATTACGCTTGGGCCCGCAGGTATAAAGGTGAATGTACGAGCAGAGTAACTTTAGGGATAATGGCATACTCATAAAGATAAGAAGTCAATCTACTTGTTAACATGTGATACCTTACATCAGTGGGAATAACAGCACTCTGATTTCAAAGGGACTGGATTAGCCCATGCTATTTTGCTGTTACCACAAGGAATACAATCCCAATAGCAAAACTTTCTTGTAAAAGAAAACAGGTTTCTCCAAAAACTCCACAGGATGTTTTTCAAATTATCTGTCAAAACTGGAGTATTGTATGTTTTAAAAGATTTAGTAAATAAACACTTGTGGTTGCAGTGGAAGGAATGTTGCAGTAAGAACAACATATACTCCTGCAGCCTATTTGACATTCAGTTTTGCTGCAAGAGTGTCAAGAGTTTCTGCTGTGCAGAATTTGGAAACTCTAGGAACTTCTTAGTAGCTCCTGTATTACTGTACATACTGTAAATCAGTTGTTAAGACTCTATTCCTCAGTCATGCCTGATATGTAATATGACAACATGGTATGTTCATGACTATATAGATCAGTAATTTTCATGGACACTGAAGAAACTCTGGTTCTGTTTTTTCTACCATCAACCATATAGTAATGACAGTGATGGTTAGGAAGGGACCCATACTGACTCCCTTTTTAATCTAATGCATAGAATGTTCCTAATATTTGTTCCTAATACGAAGAAATGCATGGCTACAGACAAACTGACTGAGTACTTCTTGAAGCATTTTATTTACTAATTTAAAAATCTCTGAAGGGATCATATGCGGGAAACAACTCTTTCTGGGCTTAGTTAGCTTTGGCAGTAGTGTCTAAGTCACTTCCCACAGTGCCTGAGATTAGAAGAAAGAACAGCCATGGAGTCATGTAATTTATACATCTTCTGAACTACAACTCCATGTAGTCAGAAATACCAGAAAATACATTTTTTTCTTCCCTCTCTTTTTGAAACCCCTACATATATTGATAAGAGCTCATTTCAGTAGTTTTTGAGAATAGATGTCACAATATGACTCTTGGAAAGGTAACATCATCATGTACCTGTAAGGAAATGAATATGCCTTTCAGCCATGCAATACTGATTAACCAACAATTAAAAAAAAAAAAAAAAAAAGGAGAGAGAAATTATTTAGTCTGTCTTTTAATGGCAATACCTTAAGTCAATAGAACAGCAGTTTGAATGTCCAAAGCCAGTGCTACCAAATCACAATTTTTTTAGTGAGTTCCAAGGACTTTGTTCATACTTTCTTCTCAGCTAATTTCTTGTCTCTGTTTGCTTTTTTTGACATCTTATGGGGCTCTTTTTCTACTGAATATGAGTTTGAATGTACTCTATTTACAGTGTCAGACAAGAGTTCTTAATTCTTCTTAGAGTTCTGAAATGTGAATGTATTGCACTTCAATAAGTCATAAAACTGAACAAATATTACCAAGGAAAAAATAATTTTGTAAGTGAGTTTAAATATTAATGCTCAGTATGCCTTATTAAAATTCTGAGAATTAAATAAAAGTGAGTGATATTTCCCAAACACTGTTTGTAGAAGAGATCCTAAAAGCTAACAAACTTTCTTATGCAAGAGGAAAATAAAACATACTTGAGCCAACAAGAAAAAATGGTTTGCTAAACAGAAGGCTATATAATGTGGATTTCATCATGTTCTGCATATTATTGGAAAGGCTGCTACAGTGTAAGCCCCATGGCCAGATGCTACAGGAGGAAAATAACTCCTTTGCCTCTTTTTTAACAAAGAAAAATGCTTCCAGCAAAAATGTGATTTTTATAAAACAGTTATTTCTGCATAGTTCCTCTACTGGCACCTGGTATGTCAACGTCATTGTATCTGATATGTGACTTTGGAATGTGGTAGCCTTTTGAACAAACATCTCTTCAAGCAGTTTATTTCTCAACAGTGAGAGCTTTAACTTACCTTGAATTCTCTCATCTATTCATCTCTGTGAGAACATCCCTGACAGAAACAGAGCTAAGAACAGTGGAGTTGGACTGTGTCCACTGGGGTCTTGCTTTCTTAGCATCCTAGTAAAGCTGAAACCTTAACCTTATTTAAGTGATCAAATGCCCATGTAAGAGAGTTAGGTAGCAGCTTTTACAGCTTTGGCCCTTGAGGCTGACAGGCACGAATATATTCCCTTCAGTTACTTGCATGCAGAGTCTAATCTGGGAAGAACCAAGGCAGATTATAAGGCCCTGGGGTTGCAGGTGAAAAATATTGGTGCTCAAGTTATCTTTTCATCCATTTTACCAGTTGCAGGAAAAGGGACAGCCAGAAATAGACAAATAATGCAAATCAGCTTCTGGCTACGTGGTTGGTTCCGTCACAAGGGTTTTTGCTTCATGACAAAAGGACGTTCTTTGGGGACTATAACCTGTTAGGGAGGGACAGTATCCACCTGTCTAGAAGAGGCAAGGGGATCTTTGGCAGCAGGCTGGCCAACTTGATGAGAAGGGTTTTAAACTGAAGGACTTTAAGGAGGGTGTGAAAAACGGCAATGCCCATGCCATTGCACCCATCTGGGAAATAAGCCAGGCCAACCAGAGCAGCGTCAAAGGTTCCTTAGCTGCCTCCCATGATGAGCACCAGAAGGCCAACCATGTCAGGAGTGTGTATGGCTATTGTGAATCCTCTCACACCCCTCCAGGGAAACCTACATGCCCAGTCCCCTCTATGAAATGCCTGTACACAACGCACACAGCATGGGGAATGAACAGGAGGAACCGAAGATCTGTGTGTGGTCGCAGGGCCATGATCTCCTGCAGTTACAGAGACATGGTGGGATAGCGCGCATGACTGGAATGCTGTCATGGATGGCTACAAGCTTTTCAGAAAAGACAGACCAGCGAGGCGAGATGGTGGATTTGCTCTTTATGTGAGAGAGCAGCTGCAATGTATCAAGCTCTGTCTAGGGGTGGATGAAAAGCGAGTCAAGAGCTTATGGATAAGAATTAAGGGGCAGGCTAATATGGAGGACACTGTCATGAGTTTTGACAGGCCACCTGATCAGGAAGAGGAAGTCAATGAGGTCTTCTACAGGCAGCTGGAAATAGCCTCATGCTCACAGGCCCTGGTTCTCATGGGAGACTTCAACCACCCTGATATTTGTTGGAAGAACCACACAGCTAGGCACACACAATCCGGGAGATTCCTGCAGATGATTGATGGCAACTTTTTGACACAGGTGGTGTAGGAGCCAACAAGAAGAGTGGTGCTGCTGGCCTTGGCTGCAGGAACCACAGGCTGGTGGAGTTCAGGATCCTTGCTCCATGCTGACCTGTGTGACCGATCAAGTATGTGTACAGTACAGTGCACCCATGCATGTGTGTGTACACACCTGCGTAGTGGGAATACATGCTCTGCCTCACTATGGAATGGACATGGGAATGCAAAGCTGTAGCAGCATCATATCTGTGAGGCTGCTATGGGAGAAATTCACATGCAGCCTGAAGTCCACTGGATTAGGCTGCCTCTAACAGTAAGATTTCCCATGTAATGTTAATACAAATAAACTCCATTCTTAAGTTCCTTTTACCTGAAAAGAGGATCCTCCTTTGTGCATAGCATTGTACTGTGCATATGTGCTAGGAAAAGATAAGTGGGAATAAATAGAGGAAAAGAGAAGTGTGTGGAAATTCTACCTACTACGAAAATACAATTTTCTTAGGTTTTGAAGAATATGTATGCATACAATCTTATGCCAGCATATTTAATTGCCCAAAGGTATCTTTCATTTATCTGCCTTCTCCCTTTTTGCTGATCTTACCTCTTGGTAGAAAGGTTTTATCTTAAATGCTAATATTCCCCCACGTTAGAATAATAGTAATTAAAAAAACATAAAGGGAGGAAGTACCACCATTTATATGAACAATACTTCTCTCACACTAAAATATACAGTAGTAAATATGGAATTAAATGCACCTTTAGAAGTTGCAAGGAGCAATATGCAGTGTATTTATCTGACAAATATCCATATTGATAACTACCATTTTTACACAAAGAACTTCACTACAGCTCAAATTAGCACCCCTGTTTCCTTGTATTTTCTACCTTTGCACAGTCGTACCCACATTAACATCAGTAGTTACTCTTGCCAGAACATGCCTTAATCTTTGATTCCACATGAATGATCCAAATTTAAATCCACACTTGCAATTAGCGCTCTACTTCTTCAAACACTAATGAACTGAATCTGTAGTTTCTAAATGTGGACAATGTTACATAGTAAATCTGTGATAAAACTCAGAGTCAGAATACAGCTTCTGCATCGTATTGGCCGCTTGATTTGCAAGTTATGCTCGTCTCATCATTACATGTAAAAAACTGAAGAATAGCAAACAGAACACTGTCTTTACGGAGTCACCATCATGAGCACCAACTTGGTGCTCTGATTATCATACTTTATTTTCACAAAGCTTCTGCTTCTGAATTGACCCCAAAATCAATACACAAAGATGGATAGTTAAATGTAAAGAATTTAGTGAGGGGAAAAAATATCAGATTCAACTCTCTTGACTCCCGGGATTGTCATAGTCCTTCAGGTAGATTATACATATATTTATATATACACACACACCAAGATACTAATGGCTGTCACTTTGCATTCTGTGTGCACAGAGCTGACACTTTATCTGATCCATTTTGGTTTCAACTTCTGTATCACAGTTTTCACCAATCCCCACAATATCAGCTCCTTCAAATATAAACAAGATGTTCAAAATACACAGAAATGTTTAGTAGAGCATAATGAATGTATAATAAATGCCTATCGCTGTAGAGTTAAGTAAATATGCTTTGTTCCTGAATGCTTGACTTTATCCTTTGTAGAAATGAAGCCAGCACATGCACAAGTATAATCCAGTCTTTGGGTTAGTTCCCAGAGTTCATCATTCTTGCAATGAAATTGTGGTGAACTACTGAAGCATCTTACACTGATATTAGAATTTTCATATCCAACATGCTGTCAGGCATTACTTAGCTTTTTAAAACTGCTTCACTTTTTCCATTTCAGTTCTACAGTCTGGTTGGCTGCAGGTAACCCCTTATAATAATGATTTAGGGTTTTCAGTGATTTCCTTCAGTCAGTTTACTGTAAAATAAGACTCAGACAGTAAGAAAAAGATCAAAATGTCACCTTCTAAGAGTAGCACTAGGTCATAACTGGAGACTCTTAGTTTGGGAATCAGTTCAAGATTAAGACACCTACATTTAGACATATCTATATGAGCTCTGTGCCTAAGCTAGGATCAGGGCTAGGCTTGACTGAACTGCCTAATCACAAGCATCTTTTTGAGATTCTTTAGGGTATTCTCCATGAACTCTACATCGCATTCTAAATACGTTAAAGTTTCTGGTAGGACCTGTATCATAGTCCCAGGTTTCTGTAGCTATCTTGAATACCCTGGGCCATCTTGGATGGAATAGAAACCATGTTTAGATTACTGAACCGAACTGGTAGTGCATTCGCTCAAGAGACTCATCTTACTGTAATGCAGACACGAGATGGTATTTGTTTGGATAAACACAGCCTCTGTGTATCCTCTTAGGCAAACAAGTCTCAAGTTTAGCAGCTGGTCAGCTGAATAGCTCCTTAGATTATACTAACCTTATTTACTACATCTCCATTGATTATAAATATATGTCGAGTTGACAGACAGTTTGCCATTAAGGATATTTCCCTGGAGAAAATACTTCTTATTTGTTGTTTTTCATTATTCAGATAAACGAGTATTTTTATAAAATATGTCAATAACTTTACCGTTAATTAGTAAGCAACACATTATACAAAATAACTACTGTACACTAAACCACACTAAAAATGTATTTTGTTTACCACTTTGGTATAAAATCTATTTCCAATTGTAGGGCAAAAACTGATTTTACAATATTGGTCTAAGACCTGTGCCATGTGTTTCACAGTTCATAAGTGTTAATTATAAACAAAACAAACCACTCCAATTTGCAGTTTAACTTTTATAAGGAATACATATTTCAAGTCAAAACCAGTTTTGACTATGTTCATACAGCTTCATTCAGCTTTTACCGTACAGTAGATTTACAAGGAGGTAGAAGAACTGTGTTGCAAAAGTTACAAAATAACTGCAGAG
Organism: Eurypyga helias; assembly: GCF_000690775.1. Classification (NCBI taxonomy): domain Eukaryota; kingdom Metazoa; phylum Chordata; class Aves; order Eurypygiformes; family Eurypygidae; genus Eurypyga; species Eurypyga helias. The sequence continues at coordinate 51,348 of NW_010237621.1, read as the reverse complement.
GATTAGTCTGAAATGTGTTTATCATGCACAAAGAAAATCATATTGGAAAGAAAAAATTAATAGCTACTAGGCAACACATTTTACCACATGATTATTTTTGTACTTAAGAAACCACAATGTACAGTTAGTTCAAAAAGCAGAGCCTGAGCTGGAAATTCATGTTAAATTCAGTACTTTACACCTTCAAATGTGAACTGAGATGGAAATTTTAAGACAACACAGAAACTTACATCAAAAATTAAGTATTTTATAAGCACTTGGTTAGACAAACCACTTTTCCCAGAGCTCTGTAGTTTTAATTATTTAAAATAACTAAGGAATGGGGTATCTAGAGGTCCCTTCCAATCATTCTGTGAATTGCAAAAAGTGATAAGCAATTACTTTGGAAAAGGAAGGTGAAAGTAGCTCTACAAACATTTTTCAATGTAACATCCATGAAATGTAAAGTATTGTGGATGGTAATCACAACTATTGTCCCTCTAGGCAAGAAAAATAACACATTTTCTAGTGAGGCAAACTGGAAATTAAGAAAAAATATGTTGAGTAAAATGGTGTGCTTTTGTTTTTCATTTCTCTACATAATTTCCAAAAAAGAAAAAAAAAATAACAAGAAAGCAAAGAAAATGTATTGCTAGATACTCAAGTTTTAATCTGCAAGAGCAAGGCTGGTCAAAAGTCCTTGTTATGTAGCAATTTGAAGTCCTCCCTTGCTTACGCTGAATACCGATGTTCAGCTCCTTCCACTACCTGCAGAGGGTTGATGTCACCCTAGAAAGTGCCTTTGCAGTCAATCTCTCTCTCTTTACCATAAGCATTTTTTATTCTTACCAGGATGGTAATAAGTGCCACTAGATGTGGCTGAGCATTCTCAGAGGAAGAAATGCCAGGATTTCACTGATGTGCCATGAAATCATATGCAGTTGGACATAGATTAACACACATTCTGAGGAATTCATAATCTGTTTGTTTACTGTAGTTCAACAGACCAGATGCAGATTGCTTATTCAAGCCTTAGAGCTTCACCAGTAGTTCATTGCCTGCCACTTAAAACCCCAGGATAAGTTGAAGAAGCATACCGTCAATCTTCCATGACACGATTTTGCTTTACATAAACAAGCGTTCAGCAGAACAGGAAAAGAAACCCATTATGTCCTTCTTTGTACACAAATCTTTTAACTAGGAGACTAAAGAGAGATTTTTTTCACTGCTTTGTGTTGGTTTTAACGAATGGTAAGCATTTTAATCAACATGGAATAATCCCAAAAGGGAATTTATGGTCACCCACTTCAAAGTGAGGTCTAAAACTGAGAAATCCTTCTTTCTTTTCTATATTTTTCCTTTTTTTTTGTTTCCTGAAAATTCAATTCTGACTCAGTGGCAAGGTAACCTAACTATTTCTAACTTGGCTGTGGGTTATGAACTCAGAAACAACTCAGTGAAATTGCTGCTTTACTTTCTAAAGCCACCATCATTAACTCCATGGTGCCCAGTCATCACATGGCCAATCCAGTCCTCACACATCTCTCCCAGTGTCCTCCACTGGAATCTCCCAGCACTCCTGCCTCTGCAATACAACTGACAGACCATCCAACAGGATGATTCAGAGTTTCCAATAGCTTACCAAACCTGGAAGATTGAAAAATATTTTGGGTTATAAAGTGTATTTGCCAAACACTGCCTCATTAGACAAGTTTTGGACACCATTTAAGACATCTTAAAGCTTTGCATTTTAAAGCCATTCCTAACATGATTAATCACCATTTACACATGTTGGCAGCAGCGCACCAGGTAACGGAGCCTCCATGTTCAACCTAAGTGTAACCCCAGACTGTAGTCACACACGCTGCTCCCAGACAGCTGCAGCACCAGGAGGTTTATCTAGTCAGTCTGGTAGAAGGAACCTTTCTGGCAAGAAATCACTCTTGGGTTTGTTGTAGCATTTCATTTACCCTGTTTATGCTGCCACCTCCTTCTTCCTTCTCAGGGCAGCTGAAGCATTCTGCAAGAGAAGGGGTTCAGTCCCTCTCTCTCCTTAATGGGTGAGAGCCACCTAACTACTCCACTGCCCACGGTCGCAATGGATGGGCTCTCAGATCCAGGTAGCTGTCAGCAGGTAGTAGCCTTCTAAGTCATCAAAATATTTCTTCCTAATAATTACACTTAAACCATTTATGTTTTAATCCAGCTCTGAGTGGTAGATTAGTTTTATTTTTTGCCCTTCATTTAACAAAGTCCTATTCTTGGTACAAGGCTGCTAAGGTTTTTCAGGCATTTTCATTGTTTTAAATAGACAATTTTAACAGGGTATATATTGGAAAAACTTTTCAGTTATTAAAGTGGTTTAGGCCTCCTGTGTATGCTGGCTTTTGTGGCAACTGGAAACCTAAAGCTTTTCCCTTATCACATTTCACCACACCCTTACATTTCACGTACTCTGTGCTTTGACACTGAAGTATCTCAGTACAATTGGACTATCATGGGATTTCTCTCCTCAAGTCTGTCTGTCTGTTAGAGAACACCAGAGCATTTGTTTCAAGTGAAAAGAAAATCAAAAGAGCTAAATTCACCAAATCCAATAAGAGACACTGTACATTGTATTTTCATATGGCAGAACTGAGCCCCTGGACCTCTACAGAGACATTCACATCATCGTGTGGAGGTAGTGCTGCTGCCACCTGCCTTCCCTTTGGGTTTCTGCCAAGAAGGAATAGCTTGTTATTGATGCAGGTCTCATACTCTATTCAGGATTTTCATTCCAGACAGAGCAGCTCTTTTAGTGGCAATGTTGGCTTCAATCCCCTGACAGGGAGGGGACTGTGAATGCTTTCCAGAACTTCCTGCTACTGAGGACTAATACCAGACACTGTAAAAGGTACCCTAACTTGGTACTGCATGAATCTGGATTAAGAAAAATAGATTTAAACACATGCATACAAAGAAGAAAACTATACATTTTAAAACTTGGGTTTGTCTCATGTCCATGTAATTTTACTGCGACTGTAGAAAACAATATTTTAGGTACTGAGCATATCATCCATAATATTTATTCAGTTTATTTCATATCACCCATGTACTTACGCTATTAAATTGTACCATGACATGTATATCTCCACAGCTATGATTACTGTGTGATAACTGCATGTCCTCTTGAGCCTTATTGCCTAATTGGTAGTTTACAAGGAAATACCTGTGCTGGTTTTGAGATAGGCATCCTGTTTCCTCATTCACAAGAAATATTTGCTTAACATGCTCAAAGTTGTTAATATTGGGATGCCTGTTTACACAACCTGTGAGTGTAAAAATATCCTGTTCAGATGGGTAGTGAAAATAAGAAAAAATTAGGTGTTTGCAAGATGAATGTTTTCTATCAGTTTAGAGAACATCTTGAAGCCTGTTTTATTGTTCATTTACAGAAGTATAATGTAGGTACATCTCTGCTGATTTGTAAAAGTAAAAATTACAACAGAATCTGAACCGCCAGGTATGCTCTCCCTGCAGAAGCCCCCTTCAGGCTTCACATAGATGCTATATAAGATGTATCTGATGAAATATCTCTGCCAGCTTGGTTAGAAACTGGGTATCCCATACTAGCATTTTTGATAAATAGACTGAAAGGAATGTCTTGGAAGTCTGAGACCTCATGCAATCAGCTAATCAGTGGGACATTTCCCCTAAACTACCTGGCCACAATACATTTTGATGATTTGGGAATTTTGCCAGTTTTGCCAGTTTTCTTCATGGTTTTCCAAGCAACAAAATAAAATCTTTCATCATACACATTGTGGCAGCTTTTGGCTCACATGCAGCTGCCACAGTTCTTCCTCTTTTCACACCCCAGAGAAAAAGTAAGCCTCAGTAGGATTACAGAAAATCTTATCACTATTTCACATCATACTAAGATTTACCTACAAGAATCCTCAGCCACAGGTCACCACAAGGTTTTGATCTGAAAACACATAAGAACATAACTACTACTTAGCTACCTTTTGCTAAGGGGAATATTTTATCACAAGAAGCAGCATTACCCTCCCATGCTTGGAAGATTTGTCATGGAATATCTAAGGAATGTCTGGTCTCCCTACCTGTGCTGGTTGTAGTCAACTAACTCAGAGTTATCTTTTTTTCACAGTGGCTGGTATGAATCTAAGCTTCTGAATGTACCCTGGGAAAAGTACTGACAAGGTGTCTTTTTAGGTGGTGCTGGGGAGTGCCTGCACCAAATTCAAGGTCTCTCTCAGCTTCTGATACTGCAGCTGCATTTCCAGCTTTCTCGCTACAGTCAGTGTAGGGGACACACAGCTCAGACAGCTGACCCCAACCGACCAAAAGAGTATTTCATTCCATAGTACATCATGATCAGGACAGAGGCGGGAATTGGGCTTGGGGGACATCAGTCTCTGCCTTTTGTCACTTTCTAACACTCTAACTCCTTTGTTAGCTGTTTTGCCAATTCCTTTGCTGGCTCATTTGTAAGTTGGTAGGTCTGTTGTTTTTCCCAGTTGTGTTGTTCCTGACAGGGTTTGCTCGGACTCTGCTACAATGGCTCTTGGGCTGCAATTGCTCTCGGGGTGTGGCTCTCAGGCGCTCTGGCTGTGGCTGTGACTTCTCAGGACCTGGTTGTGCATCGGTCAGAGGGTAGTGAGCAATTGTATCATATTGTGTCATATGTTTTATTTTCTATTATTTTAATTACTTGTTATTAGTAGTATTTGTATATATGCATTTATATGTAGTATTAATTTATATTTAATTAGTAAATAGTCAACTAATGAGTTTTTTTTTACGGTTACCCTTCCGATTCTCTCCCCCATCCCACCAGACGGGGGAGTGAGCGAGTGGCTGTGTAGTGCTCAGTTGCCGGCTGGAGTTAAACCACAACACTAACCTACAGTTTTCCGTTTCAAACTTCTCTGGATCTACTGGTCCACCCCTGTATAATATTCTTCCTTATCTTAAAGCTTCAGATACCTTCCCTTTCCAGGTGGATTCCCAGAGCCAGCTTTAAAGTGTGAGTCCTTGTTACTTCAATTATGGCACTGTTCTCAGTGTTTCAGAAGACATCCTGTGCTCCTTCTCTTCTTTCTTACTTATATTTGCTTCCATCTCCTGGACATACAACTGTTGTTCTCAGTCCCTCCTGACCTGTTTCTTTTAGACTTGCATTTTTCAACATTAAGCTTGACATAACTACGTTGTTGATTCCAAAATCACTTTTTGAATATACATTCACAGTTTTGTGACTCAAAGACACTGAACAGAGCAATCCTAGACATAGACCTGACTGAACTCCTCCACTGGACAGGAATAATTCCTGTTATGCAGACATAACAGGAATTTGATATGTTCTGGTAGATGTGGCCCCATGTGCAGAGTCTGCAAGAGACAGAAGAGTCATCGCACATGTGGAAATCTGGTCATTGAGACCTCTTTCTGCTGCCCTCAGGTTACCAAAAGGGTGCAAGTTACCAACTGACATGGAATTTTCTTCAGCTGAAACTGAAATTGAGACTGGTCTTCATATCATATACACCCTGCAGTGACTCCAGGAATGTGAAGCATATGTTAGCAAAGTGGAAGTTGATGTCAGATAGCCATATGCCACACCATGGATTTTATGTCTTCTGACAAAGATATTGTGTTATCTGAAAACTAATATTGATGTCAGGGTCATCAAACATCTCCAGTACCCCAGAAATTCAATCTCTGAAGTTGTCCTATTTTGTCTTGCACCATTTGCATTGGTAATAGTTTCTGGATATTTACTTAACTATCCACTATAAACTCCCTCAACTTTCCTTCTCCAGGGTTAAATAAGCCAACAAAACATTTTGACCCAGGTTCAAAAATTTCATGCTGTTAAACCTAAAATATATCTAATACAACAAAGACTACAGGATAGTTTTTAAACCTCATGTATTTTCTTCTGGTATTTTTCACTCTGCAAGTATAAATCCATCTCACATCAACAACTGATTTTAAAAATCTTTGATCTGGAAGTTCCTATATCGCAGTCAGAAACTTACTAAATCATAGACGCATACCCAGACATCTACATTTATAAATTATATTGTGGCACATCTTGTATCGGTAGACAGTAAAGAAGGATCCAAAGGACTAGCTGGTTGTTAAATAGCAAAAAGGAGGAGTGATGACCACAAACACTTAAATAAGAGTATCTTGCTGGGGGAAGTACAATTGTTCCTTAAGCACCAGTAGTCACACACCCATTCACTGTACTGCAAGCACATATCTGAACAACAGAATCCACCATGCATTCAGTACGCCAGAATGAGCACCAGCTGGAACATTGGACCACATTTTGGTCCCCTCCTACTTCCCTACCACTTCTCTTTCTACCTTTTTCTATGCATTTCCCATAGGGTACACTGTTGTCTCCCTCAACAGGCTGGTGTTCACACAGCTGATTTATTTCCACTGTCTTCCATATCTTTGCCCAGTGCAAATGCTGTGCTATGCACATGCACTCCTCTCCTCCATGCTGTCTTGATCCCACACAGCTGGACCAGTTCTAGACCAATGGGCACAGTGCAGTGTGCCATCTGACTTAAGTGTGACCTCTATTCAGTACGGAAATTTCATAGCCAGTAATAGCACTCTTAGCTTTAGGCACAATGCATTTTGTCACCAGATAAAGAACCTCCCCTGAGATAAGGGAAAGCCTGAAAGACTCACTTGAATCCTACAAGTAACAATGCCAGTTGCTTCTCATGAAGGGTTGGGGGTTTTTTTGGCTTTTTTTTTTTTAATTTACCATCACAGAAAACTATTTCTTAATTCTTAGATTAAGTTCACAAAGCAAGTATCACTCTTTCTAGTAACAGAAGATTCATAGTAGTTTACGAATACGGGAAGGTTCATTTTGAGACAGTTTGCTTTGTCCACATCACTTTATTTTAATTTTGTTCATTTGTCACTGACATCGCTTGCTGAGCTAAAATGTTTTTCAGGCTGAAACTGGAGGATGGGCAACCAAGATTAATGGCCCACAAATCACATGTTAGCAAATGATTTTCTTTGACCAGCACTGAATCCTCATTTATGCTATTGTTGGATAGCACTGGGAAAATGTATTTGAAAAACAGTGCACATTTTCCCTTTACAATATTTCATTTTCAGTCAACTGACCCCCAAAAGTTGTCAGATTCATTACTTAAAGACACCATCTGCTGACCTGTCATGGAGGATGGTCAGAGCTGTCGCAGTGGAGCATTATTTTCTCATGGATTTTTGTGTAAAAGCAGCAGTATGAGGAAAGTGCTTATTTAAAATACAGACCTACAATTATTTATTTTGTTTGAAGGATTCTCTACATGCTTAATGTTTGCCAAAGCAATGAAGTAATATATGCAGAGGAGAGCTAAAATCTCTGTGTTGCATGGGAGAAGGCTCTTGTATCCAATATGAACTTTAAGTGTTTTTTTCTGTTCAGCTAAAGTGGCTGATTTGCCAGATCCGCTAGAGATACACATCTCATCTCTTTTTCACTGGGATTTTATTGGAAACACTGAATGCAATAGAGTGCAGGCAGATGGTGAAGCCAAGGAATATCATCAGTGCAATTCTTAGTCTTTTTTCACGCCATCCTTTCAAAACTTCCGTTTTGCTGTCTGTGTTCATGTTGCAAGAAATCTGGCTTAAAGCAGAGTAAAGCAAAGAACAATATACTTAATATGCATTTACACATGTAACAGTTTTTCAGCCATAGCAACACAGACCCACAAGATTTCTTGCAAGGCTGTTTATGATTTAAGTTAGATATTCCACATACATGTACTCCAAATGTTACCCCTTCTGCCAAGTATTTCAGCAGCAAAAAAACAGGCTCCCTAATACACAGATAGGTTTTTCTGAAACCCCATACAGATTTTCTTAGGTCAAAAATTATTTTGCATTGTAACCACAAAATTTTTTCCTGTGTTGTTCTTATGCACTAAGGTTTTGTTTGAAAACTGGAAAAAATATCTTAAAGGCATAAAGACCACAGCTTCACCTATGGAAATTACAACCTTGATTTAACTATAAATTAGTTGTAAATGTAATTTAAACATAATTTTGGCAGTAGCCATCTAGCATGGTATCCTAGTCATCTATGCAGATATCCAATGGATGAATATCTTTGTTCCATGAAAGCTCTTCCCACCCCACCTATACAACTAGATTCATCCTGTTACCAGCAAATGCTAAGCTATCCTCAGGCAAGGCTCCCTTTCATCCCTTAGGACGTATTTTCTATTCTTGTGCTCAGGATCTATCATGTAATGAGAATTGGCAATTTCAGATTTATTTACTAGCTGGGTAAGAAGAGCCTTGGGGACAACGAGGCTCAGCTGCTTTATTCTGTGAGTCAGCAGAGGCTTCTTTCTCCATGACAGCCAGTAGGGAAAAAAAAAACAGCACCAAAAACAACCACTACAAAAAACCACAAGGTGAAACACATTTATATAATTTTCTACCAAGTGGTATGCTGTCCTGAATAATTTGGGATATAGATGGACGAGAAAAAGATTCATAATAGGGTTTGCAAGCCCTTTCCAAAAGGAAACATTTTCTTGTAATTCTACAAATCTGTTAGGTGATCAATTCTAAGTTTCTAGAAAATTATAATGAGTCCCAAAATTTTTAGGCAGAAAATTCCTCTGTCTGAAGTATTCTTTGTTTGTCATTTGTACGTCAATGGACAGGAGCAAAGGACTCCTTTCCTCTGGCATGGCTACTCATCTGGAGTTCTAAATAAAGAACATATGGAAATACAGTGCCTCTGTGTTTGGGTTTTGGGTTTTTGTCTCTGTTCATCATCAAAGAGTAAAACTCTGTATGATCCATAGGGTCAGGTCACAGGAAGCAAGTGTACTCATATCAAACAAAAACTCATTAGGCTAGATATAGTAAATACCGTATTGTCTTTCCAGTGAAGTATTTATAAATGATCCCTATCCACTGAGGTTGAACTTGAAAGTATTTCCATCTCTACCTTGATCATCTCAGCAAGAAGAAATAGAAGGAAGAAGAAGGGCTTTACATTCTGAGGCCTTTCTTCAAAAGGTTATAAATCATCATTTTAACATTGCAAAAATATAAGCACATTGTTACCATAATCTGAATAGTTTTCTCTCAGCATCCCTTCTGTCCTTCAAAAACTTCACCTGTATGACACTGCCCTTAGCATCTCCTGAAGTGGGAAGACTGAGCCATTGCTAGCAAGGGCAATACAAAATAACTGGAGCTCTCCAGAAGAGGACAAAGAAGAGACTTTAGAAAGAAAATTTAGAATGACATTTTCTCTCCTATCTTCTTCTGCACTGTAAATAGGTATCATGCACCATGACTCTGGGGCAATAACCACACAAGGAGCCATTGAAACATCTGGCCCCACACACCCCTCGTGCAGGTCCGCTAGGTCAGCTACACCAGGGAGCAAAGAGAGGACAGGGACTTAGACCCTAAACACGCTCTTGCCATCCTTCCATGAATTGATAAGCTTCTCTCACCCCACCCTGCCTTTTTGACACCATGTTGGTACCAAAGTTTCTTATGTCTCTAAAATGACAGGCACACGTCAAACTCTCAGTACTCTTTACACTGCTGAAGGTTGTGGTAAGGACTCCTTCCAGAAATCATTAACTAATCTCCTGTTTCCGTCATTTTTCTTAGACACATTTTTAATAGAATTTTGGTCTGGCTAAATTTTGTATTTGCTTTCACTTTTTTTTTTGATAGATGAGCAAGATAACTGTTGCTGTTTCATCACCAACAGATGGTAATCAAAAACTGTTTAAAGAAATCAAACAAACGTTCCAGCATGATTCATTGAGTGGAATTGAGAACACCGCCCTCCTGCTGCTGATGTACATCATCTTTTCAATAATCACCCACAGATTTATTCTCAACTTCAATAACGTTAAGTGCGCGTGTAGGATTTAGACCTAAAATATCATTTTTGTATTAAAATGTGAGGGAGAAAAGAGCGCATTTTGATTTAGTTTGACTTTTTTTTTCTTTCATTTCTTGAAAGGACTTGGTTTTGCATTTTTGAAGAACTGTCTTTAAAAACATACATATATATTTATTTATTAATTTTTGTTTCCTTTAAAGTTTGTTATTGGGATATTTTTTTCCTACTGGATAGTATCAACTCTTTATTGAAGCATGTTTGCTTATCTGTTACCAAGAAGATTTTTATGGCTCTCCTGGACATCAAGTACAACATATTATTCATGTCTTTATACTTGAATAATGCAATGGCATCTCATAATCCTCTTAAATATGAGGATTTTCAGCAGTGATTCAATCCCATGTGAGATGCTTTCTCTGGCTTTTGAAACTAGCTTGCACATGTGTGCATGTTTCCTGAAAAGGTCTTTTATTCAGAGATTTCTTAGTTTAATATCCACCTGATTCTTCTTAAACATAAGCCCATGTACCTGCATAATTCAAAATGCAAAGCCTTCTCTGGAACAGTGAGATATACATAAACTACTTAATAGCCACCGTGTATTCTTACACTTACTGTGAAAACTGTGTTTGTGACCTTAGTGTCACCATAACAGGCTGGAGGGACTTGTTGGGACTATTAAATCTCAGGGTTTGAGTAGTAGCAGAATTCCAGTTGCTGGAATTTTTAAAGACATCTCTTTTCAGCTTGTTTAAAGTGATAATATATCCATCCCAATGATTTTATATCTAGCAGAGGCCTTCTTGCCATAGTTACAGCTGCAGAAAAGGACCTGGAATAGTATTTTGCAGCAGTGTTTTGTGACCCAGGTTTACAATTGACATTTTTGTGTTTAGACATTTTACTATCACATGTCACCAGGCATACCACACAGTGATGTACACGAATTAAAATCCCTGCTGCAGTTCTTCAGGCTTTCAATTGTTATCTATGTAAGAAATGTGTTGGTGCACAATATGCTTGTGAGGAGTTCAGAGCCATCCATAAGGTAACGTGTTGCAAAATTTGTTTAATGCCTAGTTAATTTTAGATACTATCTTAAATATCAGGATTAAGAATGTAACTGCTTGCAAATGTATTCTTAATTACTGCTGTGTAGTGTTAGATGTTCAAAGATGGTGTTCCCTAAAGGCATCTGGCTATTAATGAGTTTCATTATGGGTCACTGAACAAAAAGGAGAAACAAATAAAGATGAGCACAAATTCAGGATTGGGGAGACACTATTAAATAATCAGCAATAGAGTAAAAATAGTAAAGATACTCACCCCTCCTCCAACCCTGTGGAAAAGAAATCCAGTTGATTCACAGGTTGCTTAAATGGAGCAAGTGACAAAAGAATTTAAATTTGGCTATTGTTGTGGTTTAACTCCATCCAGCAACATCTATGAGAGATAGTTCAGCATAAGCTTAATGTGAGATGAAGAAATAATTGGTCATAAGAGGTATGACCCTGGTTTACAGTGAGATTCATACAATCGAGGAAAACCACAACTGAGAATATTTTGGTTCCCACAGCTGTTATCAGCACTAATCTGCACTTCTGTAAATCCCTGTAAGAGAACTACTTTCTTGCAAGTAAAGGAAATTAATGTGTTGCTAACATACTTGAATAATAAACTTGGTGTTACTGACATCTCCATTTCCCCACTGAGTAGAAAAAGCCTTTATGGAACACTGTCTGCTCCTCACTGTCTCTTTTCAAAGTGTTAAAGGGCAATGCAAGGTGTTACAGTGAAGCAGACTTTGGCTATGTGCATAGTATAGTTTTGCAATCTTTTCTATATTAGCCAGTAACATTTCCATTCTTTTATACTTCTTTTTAGTACTGGGGAGACCACCATAATGTGTCTGCCTAATGTAAAAGAACTAAGCCTTTTAAAAAGCTGCATGCACTTTCAATTCTCCTTCTTCACACTCCAGCACCCCAGCCCCCCACCAGGCAAAATGTGCATAATTAGAAGTTCCTGATTTTAAACTATCTTTTGATTATCTTAATTAAAACTCCATTGGTTTTGATGGAATATCTTTTAATCAAGACAAAGTTTGCAATTGAATCAACGAACTAGATATCCCATTCTTTGCACACATACCAGACAGTGCATATGGCTTTATGGATTGTCTTAAATCTTCTACTACAACATCGATGAACTTTGCAGCACAGAGATAACATTATAGGAGCAATATCAGCCAACTGGTACAGCCAGATGTAAAATTATAACTGCCAGTCATTTAATATCATGTTTCCACTGTGTGTTGAAGAATTGTGTGAATAAACTATTTTCTAGATACTATGAACATGATAAAATGAATATTTTTAGCTTCTTACATATTTGGCCTTTTTTTTTCTCCCCAGTTTTAACCCTGGTTTTTAACCACGATTGCAGCTGTTCACACAGCATGCTGAAGATCTGAATTATATTGATGTGCGGATGCCAGAATCGGAGTCCATATTCCATAGTGGTTACAAACATGCTTAACAAAAAAGACAATTGTCTTTTTTTGTGTGTGTGATTTTTGTTGGATTTGGTTGGGGTTTTTTTTTTTTAGATTTTCAGTGTATGATTCAAAAAGACTGTTCAGCTGTTCTAAACTTAGTGATATCTTAAAACTATATATTCAGCTGATTACTCCCATGAACTCACCAAAACTTTTTATGTACTTCTTACCTGTAACACGGCAAATTCAGAAATCCCTCCTCTGGATCAGTTAACCAATATGAATCATTCTCACATGTTTCAGCAGAGTAGCAAAAGAGTATTGATAATCCTAGCTACTGGCTCTCTTTTAGTTTTATTTGATATTTATACCATACTAAGAAGACAAACAGAAGAAATATGAAAAATGTCATGAAACAGGCCAGTTTTGCATAAAGTTTGTTGAGAAACCTCATACAACACACATGAGTAAAAATTATATTCAGTTGTTTCTTCACAATATTTCTTAACATTTTGACAGAGAGAAATTGCAGATTTGGTAGATGATTTAAAGCTGAATTTTCTCATTTGCTCTCAGAATTCAAATGTGCTCAGAGTCTGGGTTATTATTTTTGAACAAAACAAGCCAGCCATTGTTCTCTGGCTCTAAGGCCAGTTTTATGGCCCAGTTTGCATGCCAAACCCACAAAATAAAGTGGCTTCATATTTACTGGAAATAGTCACTGGAACATGCTACTCTGCCAAACCTTACCTAGGCACTGTATGGGAAAGTGCTCATTTACACAGGCAAAACAACATGCAAGGGATTGGACTTACTGTTAAACAGTATGGGTGATCATGTGCCATTACCTTAGTGTGTACCTGGCCCTGTGCTCTTTAACCTTATGGACATAGCAGGAGGGCCATTGCTCCCTTCGGGAACCAGTAGTCCATACAAGAGTTTTCGAGGTGTCTTACTTATCCTCTGGATGAGGTGACCAGCATTTCTTTCTATGTCACATTTAGCTGGAAATCAAAGTACTTTATTTCTGTAGGGTAGATTAATTTGGAATTTTTTTGACTGTACATGCAAAACACTCCTAGAAAACCACTGACCCTGAGAGGATTAAAATTCAGCTTACACCTCCCCATGCATTTTGCTTTCAGGATAGTAAGTTACCCATTCTCAAGAGACCCTGACTTTAGAAAGCAAAATCAAATAGTGGACAACAGCACTACTGATGCATTATTCCCTTTTACATTAAAGAGTGAACGTGAAGTTACTAAATTTTAGATGCAACCAACTTCAGTTATGTTCCAAAGTATAAACTGAGTATTAGACAGTTTAACAATATTATAAAAATCTGTGCTTTGCAATAGAATGACATGGATACATTATACGAATCTGAAAAGAAAACCTTTGGGAGATGATCTAATCGTAGTAATTATACAATATGTAGCAGGATAAAAGTTCAACAGCATAAATATTGATGGCAATTAGCTAAGAATTAAATGCACAGTTGAAAAGGTAAGTGTCATATGAGAATTGAATGCTTTCAGCAGAAATCTTGTTCGGATAATACAGTGGGAGATTATTTCACGAAGTTCTGCTGTATCATAAACGCACCGTTACTAAAGGTTTTTGATTAAGTGGAAGAGATCAAATTTGTTTCTTTGAAACTTAAAAGCCTCTCATAAGCAGCTTATGAATGGGAATCAGCTTAGAATCAGACCACAGCAAAGCAGACTTGATTTTATTCCTAAAACAAAGATACAGTAAGTTACCCCAAAACTTTCTATATCCCCAGTTGATAACTACGCCGTTGTGTGTCAGTAATATGCATATATATCCTATCTACATGTTTGTATGTCTGTTAATAAAAGGATTGATATGAAATACGTTTCAGCTAGAAAGTTGCTTCATAGTGGTATCTGCCAGTTTCACAGTCAGTTTGGGCAGGCATAAACTGCTGCTGCTACTGAACCGGCTCTTCCACCCTCTCCCTCCTGCCCTGGATGCATCAACCTATCCCTACGCCTTTTCCATTTTGGTGTAACTTGCCATAAATGCAGCCTGCTTTTCTGGGTCCATTCCCTGATTAAGACCAGATTTGTGTAAGGGCAGAGGAAGTTCAGTGCCAAGGTGAGGATGGGCAGACGTGAGTGGGACTTGATCTTACATTTCAGTTGATCTTACATTTCAGTAGAAATGTCAGCATATGCTGGTTTGCCCTGACTGTGGACCAACAATAAGAGGAGAATTTGAGGTGAGACAAGGACTGATCTGTCGAATTCAGGAGATAACAACTGGCCTAACAAAGCAACAGCCGGTTTTGTTTTTTTTTTTTTTAAGAAGAGAAACAATGCTTATTTTATTTATGGAGTGGCAATACTCACTCCTCAAGTAAAAAGAAATTCTGGGGGAGAAGTTAGGAGGAAGATTTACAGGGTATGTAAAGCTGTTCTCGGTAGTGAATCATCAACTGTTCCTTTGTATCTTCTGACAGAGAAAAGGTTTCAGCAACACAGGAAGAAGAAATATCTTTGTAAATGGAGGCATTGATTTTCCCTTTAGAATCGAGGTAGACAGATACTAATCCACAGGGGACAAGAACATTTGGCAAGGAGTGGTTCATGCTACAGAGGACTCTTGATAATTCATATACCTGAGATTTTTCTCTTTCAAACTCAGCACAAATTTTTATTTTATTTTGCTTTTATCATAGGTTATAAAGTATTTACATTAAACATTTGTCTAGTTTGTATGCTGAAAAAGGTACTTTTCTTTACATTCATGCTGACCTCTCTGAAGATTGAATTTTAACAGGAACTAATTCCCATAGCCTTGCTTAAGGTGAACTTGAAAGCAGATATTGTTTAACATTATTGGTTTCATAGTAGGGCCAGATAATATTCTGAGTAATCTACTCACGAATGCTCATATTTATTCAAATTATTCAATTTTGTATTAATGTAACATGCAATGTTACACAGTGCTGCCAAGTATGATGAAAGAGCTTCTCCTGTCTCACCACTTTTATTCCCAGCTTTATCAAGTCTCACTTCAGCTCTTACTCTTGGTTCATATGATGACATTGTCCTGTAACCCACTAAGTTTTCTCACAGAGCAAACACTTTATCCACTTTAAACTAAATGGTGCCAAAAGTCAATAAGCCTTTATTATCAGCCTTATCACCTTACGATCCGAGTCCCATTTTTCCACTGCTTTACACAGTAGACACTCACACCCGAGCAATGTGTTAGGTGACAATCAAACAATTAAAAAAATATATATATTTGACAGCTATTTAACACTTACTTTGCATTGATATAAATAACAGAATATGTAAGGCAGTAGAAGAGTCTAGGGTGCCTTAATTGCTCTTAGGTGTCAACTACTTTTGTTGTTGACATAAGCAAAGGAAGTATTCACTTGAGAAACATATTCCCGTTGTTGATGTTAGTACTTTCAAAAATCAAAGCTTTGTGAAGAAATGATGGCGTTGGAAGAAAACAGCATTTGTCATTAGATTATGTAAGTACCAAAACAATCTATTTTTTCAAATACCTCAGATGAGAGAAACTGAAAAGGGGATAGCTGTGCAAATAATGAGAAAATGTTTTTGGTTTTGGGGTTTTTTTCTATGACAGCTGGAATACTAGTTAAATACTGGTTAAACCTAGCAATTAACAATGGAGTTTGTAAAGATGAAGTAGAATATATATATATTCAAAAATATATGAACAAATATATAAATATATTTTGTCAGCTTGAAGACTGACAGTCCTGGGAAGTTATTTCTTTAAGAACAGCGAGTGAGACCCATACTGGAGACTCAAAGCTCTGAGTACTGACTAGCCATGGTGATCTAAAATGCAAAAACCATACAAAACTTCTTGACCTCATCTGAAGATATAGCACGGAATAAGATAATAACTATTCAGATTATATTACAAATTATGAGATGTAAAAACTCTGAATTTTGTCCTTCATGTTCCGGAGCAAAACTTTCTCCAAGTTAGTAGTTTCAGAAGCCATTACTCTTTGGTTAGGCCCTTGCCTTGACAGCATCTTAAGTTGTCCTATAAGTGGGAAAAATCCATGTGCAAAAAGAATTGGCACATATGTGTCTGAAGGAGTGAAGCTTGAGAAGCTGAATTAGTTGATTTGTGGGTGCTCTCAAGCAGTTAGACTTCTTAATGGACAATATTATGGATGAACCCACTGCAGATGAAAATAACACCCACAGCTTTCAAGAGCTATCTTAGAAACGTGAGCCACCAAATAAATTACCATCTACAGATTTACATAAATGGAAATATGAAAGTATCATTCTTCAGACTTTCTGAAGGCCAGTAGAGCAAGTGATGATTTACTTGAAAACTAAAATGGGCTGTTACTGGATTCAGAAAACCACTTTAAGGTTTAGTAGATCAATAGAATATAATGGTCCAGAACCCAAGCACAATCCTGAAAGTTCACCCAAAAGATTTTGAATGAATTACAGTCATACTCAAATACTGGTTCAAGTATTTGTCTGCTAATAAATGCAGTAAAATTGTTATGTTATGTGACAAAGGGGAAATGCAAAATCAAATAATATTTAGTTTACTTAAAGACAACAGCAAGCTGTCTAAGGTAGCTAACAAGAGAAGAGATACTTCAATTAATTAACTTGGCCTTAGATTCTCTCTGAGCTTTGCTAAATGCTACTGATTCAAAAAATTTCTTTGAGAACAGTATTTGAAAACTAGGACACTCTAATATCTCCTTTCATGAAAGTCTAAGATATAA